>NW_028175173.1:0-73180 GCF_965226575.1 Pagrus pagrus | reverse complement strand
GGGCGGAGAGCGGTGAGACCCGAAAGTACAAGTCTGATGCACCCAAACAGAAGCTTCAAAAGACAGAAGTCGGGAGGCGTCTGCACCAAAAAGGTCTTCTCGGATACCCCACCAACAACAACCCCAGAGCTACTACATCGTCTTCACACAAGAGTCCTGTTTCACTCTCCCAAGTGCGGCTGGGTGGAAGGAAAGATGTAAAGTCGCCCACTAAAGCTACTTGGCATAGTGACACTCGAAAACAGGAATCGTCTCATAAGGAAAGGCTATATAGAGAGGATTACACGACCCATCAGACTGAGCCTTCTTTTGGGGGTTCCGATTTGGAATCAGACTTTGGTGATGATGGACCACAGAATAGATCTCAACCTAGTCCGGGATTAAGCATCTTAGACACAGACTCTGAAAATGTTACCATGTAAGTGAGATCATCATCATCATCATCATCATCATCATCATCATCATCGCCATCATTGCCATCACTGCCACCATGTCTTCTTCCCAGGTGAAAAGGAAACGCTCTGTATCTGGACCCCAAAGTGTTTGTATGATACGATATTTAGAGGGTCTAGCAAACAGTGTGTGTGTGTCACAGCTACAAGAGCCTTGTTCATCTTCTATATTACTGTCATCTAAGTATTCCAATCCAGACAAAGTAGATGATACGAAGGGCAAACCGCTCAATACTCTGGACAGGTATTTTTTCAAGAAGAGTTAACCTTGTTGCTTGATAGCAATGAGAAAATTGCCACCTACAAAACCAATGTTGTATGTACCCATTGTAATAGAAAAGATGTAAAACACGTTATACTGTCTGCTTCTTGTGTATAATAAAATGTAATCCTTGTGAAATAACGACTGGTACAATGTCATTTGTTGCACACAGTTTTCTTTATTACCACAGCACACAGAGTGTGTAGTTTCAATGTGAGGTGATTTGTTTGCAGTACATCAGCATGTAAGCTACACCATTTAATGATCCTGCTTCATATGTTGTCTTGACATCCTCCCAAGAGCACAACTTTACTAGAGAATCATCTGCAAGATACCACTTGTCATGACATCGCACGTAAGCTGTGTAATGTCCACAGTGTTGTGTACCACGGTGAGCTATAACTGCGTACAATTCATATAGAGCATCATCGACACTCTGTGGTTCAGCGCCTCCTTTTATGTATTTCAAATCCAATGTCTCTGGGAAAGCGAAGCGTTTCTCTGTCTTGACAATGTGAGCGGTACCGCTGCCAATGTTTATAACCCGTGCTATGGTCATACACACAACGGGGGGTAATGATAAAACCTTGCTCGTGATTTCACACTGAGTCCTTATGTCATCTAAGTATTCCAATCCAGACAAAGTAGATGATACGAAGGGCAAACCGCTCAATACTCTGGACAGGTATTTTTTCAAGAAGAGTTAACCTTGTTGCTTGATAGCAATGAGACAATTGCCACCTACAAAACCAATGTTGTATGTACCCATTGTAATAGAAAAGATGTTAAACACGTTATACTGTCTGCTTCTTGTGTATAATAAAATGTAGTCCTTGTGAAATAACGACTGGTACAATGTCATTTGTTGCACACAGTTTTCTTTATTACCACAGCATACAGAGTGTGTAGTTTCAATGTGAGGTGATTTGTTTGCAGTACATCAGCATGTAAGCTACACCATTTAATGATCCTGCTTCATATGTTGTCTTGACATCCTCCCAAGAGCACAACTTTACTAGAGAATCATCTACAAGATACCACTTGTCATGACATCGCACGTAAGCTGTGTAATGTCCACAGTGTTGTGTACCACGGTGAGCTATAACTGCGTACAATTCATATAGAGCATCATCGACACTCTGTGGTTCAGCGCCTCCTTTTATGTATTTCAAATCCAATGTCTCTGGGAAAGCGAAGCGTTTCTCTGTCTTGACAATGTGAGCGGTACCGCTGCCAATGTTTATAACCCGTGCTATGGTCATACACACAACGGGGGGTAATGATAAAAACTTGCTCGTGATTTCACACTGAGTCCTTATGTGACATGTTGTACAATAATAACTGTTGCAAATAGCCAAAGTGTTGTCAGAGTATTTCCAGACGTACTCCTGCAGCTCGTTGGGAAAATTGTCTTGCATCAACATGGGAATCGTGTTTATGACACTGCGTGTAGACTTGGCTGTGTTACAGTTGAGGCAGCGCACACGCTCTTCCTTCACAATGTCCCACAGTTGTCCAATCGCGATAGCTGGTTCACCACCGTCGTCGACTATGGCACCGAGGATGCACTTGAAGGCGAGCTCTGAGTCCTCCTGAAAGTCGAAAGACACTCTGCAATGTGAGCTGAGTGAGCTTATGAGAAAGCTCGTGTCACATGGCGAACGATTGTCTTTGGTCATCTCGTAGATGAGACACATGAGCCTCCCTGTCACCGTACCAGAAGCCTGGTAATCATGCTCCCCGAGTTGCAGGATGTAATCCCGTACTTGGCGCGTCCCGTACAAGCACTGGAGAACGCTGTTGAGGTTACAATTGTAACCATAGTTTTCCAAGCCACGCATGATTGAAGACTTCAAGTGGAGCCAGCAGGCTTGGTGAACTACACAAATGATAGTAATAGGAATAATAAGAATAATAAATAATAACAATAACATACATACATACATACATACATACATACACAACGATATTTCCGTATAACTAATCACACAATTTGTGTAGGTTATGTTTGTCTTGTTTTTTGTCTTGTTTTTACTCACTTAGTACTCTGTCACGCTGAACATCTTCATACTATGGAATAGCTCTCTGAGAGAACCCACCCCTCCATGTGGTTTCAGGATAACCATTAGGATTGTCAGTCTGTACAAATCCACAGTGAACTCCTCCACAGGTCCCTTCCTTCTTAACTTTGTAAACATTATGACAGGGCTCCACCTGGAGCCTGTCTCCGAAACCGCGTCATGTGTGAAACAGTTACCATTGTATTGGCATAACCTTGACCGGTTCAGTTGAAGTTGATCTATGCTGGGAACCCCAGAGAGTGCTGAGATGTTGAGTGTCACCATTGTTAGACCCTGTGTACAGTCCAGTGCCGTCACTTCCAATCTCGATGATCCAAATATCCTGACTCTCATCCTAAGCACTATATTCCTGACCAGTGTATTCAGCTTTGTATTACCCACACCGTTTTCTGTCATTTGGTTGCCTCTGAAAGGCGTGGGAGTTCCGTACACCAGCATTTTGGCACTGCTCCTGTGGTGAGCTTCTTCTTCGTCACCCCTGTGTGTCAGCCAGTTGGGTATGTCAGACGAATAATCTTTGAATGTGAAGACATTACCCTGAAGGGTCGTCATGTGCGGAACGGTCCTTTCGCCGGCTTGTAGGTTTCTCAACCATCCAATGCAATTGTTCAGCACAGCATCCAATGTGTGTGCCGTGGAGCTCATTCCGTGCAACCATCTGTACAGTTCCGAGTCGGGTGAATGTTTCGCCACCAAAGCAGCACAGAGACTAACTAACTTCTCACAATGTCCACCAAACATCGAGGACTTGGGCTTGTTGAAGTTCCTGCTGAGATAGGGGACAATGTTAATCATCACGGCTCCTCCTTTACCAATCAAGATGTCGTTCCATTCTGTCAGGTGTGTGGGTAACAGTCTCGTGTCTAATGCAAGCTTCAGTGTGAGAAACACTTGCAATAGGAATGCATAAACCGAGTTGGGTGAGTCTGACACATTCCAGTGTAACACTTGCTTGGCCTCTTCGAAGAACTGCACGTACTGGAAGACGAAAATGCCGTTGCACCTACAGCACTTGCACAATCCGTCTCGGGGACCGGCGAATATCAGAGGGTGATCTCGAGTCATGTCCTGTGACAGGATGATTACTTGGTCCTTGAAACGCGCTATCTCTGTCTCACTGTGGCTCTTGAGAATAGCCATGCATGTGTCCATTTCTCCCTCAATCGACTTGACTCGCAAAAGCACCCTACCACGGGGCTCTTGTTCTTGTTCTTGTTCTTGTTCTAATCTTTCCACCGCCGTGACTGTCACGACATTGCTGTGTGGTGTATCTTCAGCTGTGTTATTATTATCATGTCCTTGGCGTGGTGCATCTCTCAACAAGATGTTTCCTTGTTGAGCTTGATCAGGCCTGTTGTCTTCATCAACAAATCCCACTTGATTGACTGTTTGTGCTGCTGCTGCTGCTGCTGCTGCTGCTGCATCTAGAGGAGTCTTGAACACTGACTTGTTGTAGAATTGTAGCACTCCATCCACAATACTGTCTACTTCAGCACTGTCCACGTTTAGTGTCTCAACTAGCGATTCGCCGCTGTGTTCTTGTGGCGTTGATGTATCATCATCAGAGCTCATGGTGATGACACGATTCTCACTGCCGATGTGACTGTGACTCTCGGGTCCTAGTTGAGCGGTGGAAGTGTTCAGGTTGTCGCTCACCAAAGTTCTATTAGAGTCATTGTCACCGCTACTGAGCATTTGTTGATCACCCACATTGCTGGAGTGCAAGTGCAACACGGCCTTTATGTCGTCCCAAGTCTGTTCATGGGCCAAATCAGGTGGGGAGACCGTCGACACGTTCTCCGCAGTGTTCATCGCACTTTCACGTGCCTGTGAGTTGGGGTGTCGAACAGGCAGCTGCTCATCTTCCACCAACTCTGCTCGCACCTCGATGGCGGTTGTACCGGTGGCAGCTGTGGCGGCGACTGAGGTGGTTGTGGAGGTTGCCGTAGCGGTGGCGGCGGCGGCGGCTTTAGGAGGACCTTGTCTTTGTCGACAGTCGACCCTCGTCGGACCCTCTGGAACTGTCTTCGTCTTCAAGCGCCTGGCATCCACAACATGGACGCGGTTGTCACTAGCCTTGCGTTTCTTGTTCTTTTTATATCTGCCCTTGTACACAGCTTCGAGCTCTTTGACCTTATTCGAGTACCACCCGTAAGGCTGGATGAGATCGGGTGCCAACTTTATAAAGTCTATCCCGTAGTACTTTTTTACATCAGACTTGATTACCGTCGTGTAGTGAGATCCTGTGAGTTCATCTGGGACACAGTCGTCACCTACTATGATGTCGGTAGGCTTATACTCCCCTAGCTGTACGGAGAACGGTATCTTATTGGCGGGTACCTGAGCATCGCTGATGTCCTCACTCAGACACCGGTATCGATCGAGTTTCAGCAGTTCGGAAGGAGACCACCTCTCTTGAGGGAACAGTGTGATGCACAGTGCTCCCATAGCGATGAAATCTTTGTCCACTTTGCCATTATAGTCCAGTCTACTAAGGCTGGCCAGTATCATTTCCACTGTAGGCCTTTGGTCTTTGTGTTTCGTGTAAAGTGCACGAGCGTCGATTGCCTGCATGTACTGGAGGTTGAAGGTTTCAATGTTGTCGGGGCTGTAAACACCGACCAAGTTGGCTAAATTTGCGGCGTATGTCTTCTTACAATAACCCTGACCACCGGGCGCCTTGTATTGTATCATGGGCACTTGGCTGTACAGCTCCCACATCACGCAGTACCAGCTGAAGATGTCGCTCCCCAGGGCTGCGTTCAGGCACCACAACACTTCGGGAGCCATGTTAGTGCGGTTGCCCCTCGGTTGATCTGGGGTAGAAAAGTTGCACGATGTACCAAAGTCACTGATCTTAAAGGAGAAGGGCATGGGTTTTCTATCTGGTTGGTGACAAACCAAGACGTTCCTATACGTGAAGTCCCTGTGTTGGATAGCTCTCGATCTCAAGTAATCCAGACCTCGGAGGGTGTCTAGTTCGACAGCTGGTACAATAGAGAAGCTGGTTTTGATGAGCCATATGAATTCATGCAGTGAATACATGGCTCGTTCCATAAGGAGCACAGCTCTGCCTCCCAACTGGTAGGCAGGAATTTCGCACCAAAAGCCTCCAAAGGTTCGTAGTATGTTTGGGTGATTCATGGAAACACCTATCATGACCTCTTCCACCTGAGAGGCAATATGTGCGTAGCGATTGAATTCATCATCTACAAAAGGGATGCTCCAGTTCACCATTTCTGGAAACAGGTTGGTTTTTGCAACTAGGGCGCTGTTAATCGGAACAGTCACTCCGAATCCTCCTCGACCCAGCACCTTGTTTGGTGTGGTTATCAGTTTTTCTATGTCAAAGTTACATGAAATCGAAGAGTCCAGGGGTATCTTCTTTAAGCCCGAGTAGATGCTCCACGGGTCGGCCTCTCTGGTAGGACTTAGCGGTATATACATTCGACCAAAGGCGTCGATGGTCACCTTGGGCATTCTAGGTTCCGTTGTCTCGTATTTCTCGGGTAAGAAGCCGTCTAACACTGGTCGTGTCTGCTGATCCTTTGCTTTGTTGTGCTGTTGGTTCTGCTGCTGCCGATGATGGTGGTGGTGTCGTTGACGATGTTGTTGATGAAGTGCAAATGTTGGGAATAGGGAATTTTGGAGGCTAGTGAGCATTTTCTGAAACTCCTTCAAGATCATGCTCGATTCGCGAGAGTAAGGTGCTTGTGCACCACATGTTATCACCATGAAGAGTATGATAGAATCGTAGCTAGTAGCAGTAGTAGTCTGTCGTTTCACGTATACCACCAAACGTGTTTTTCCTTGGAGCTGAGGGTTTTCGGAGATATTCATCACTCCTACGTCCCTGAGATCAGACGTGTGGATAAACCTGTTGATTACCGTAACAGTGTCCTCATTGTGCGTGACATCAAAGTTGTCACTTCCTCCGAGCCACCTCAGTACACCACGAACATCGTCGTACCTCAAGGTCTTAACGTGATACAAATTGTGACGCTCTACCAAGGATAGCAATCGCTCAACAGTGCTCCTATTGTACTTTGACGACGCCATCTTGGACCCTGTCTTACTATTGTACCTGCGACACATCTGTGGGTAATAAATAGGAGATGAACAGTTTGGTTCGTAGGGACATGGTGTTCTCTGAACACGCGTCTGTGTCACTCTTTGAGTGCCTGATAGTGACAGGTGCTCCGGCTACGGGGTTGCTGCAAGATGCGTTCAGATGTGAAAGCACGCTCCAGATGACCCTGCAGCTCTTGCGAGATATGTGGCAGAGAGCCGATAGGTTGTACATACCCAGAGCCGATCTTGAGTGTCTCCACCGGATGGAATGTATTAGCACGATGTCTCACGAAATGTCTATCCCCAGTCAGATAGCGTTGGAGCCCCGCAAACTCTCCAGATACTACATATATCTATTGTTCCGTTACTGCATGAGCTCTGCTGGTCTTAAGGTGTACCAGTGGGGTAACAAATCCAATCGCATCCTCTCCTCTCAGTGGAAACCAGAGACGCACACGGGTCACTTAGTGGATGTCCCTGTGAGCTGGCTCGAGTCTCAAGTGTGCACCAACTGTCCTTCAGCTCCACCTCTCCCTGAAATCAACAACAGCGTCAGCAAGCCTCCACCATATGACCGTCCTCAACAGTTCACTCAGCCTCGACTCCATCAGCATCCAGGACGAAATTTGCCTCAGCAGCTACCTGTACAACATTTGCAGTATCAGCAGCAGTCACAGCCACAGCCACAGCCACAGCAGCAGCAGCAGCAGCAGTCACAGCCACAGCCACAGCAGCAGCAGCGGCAGTCACAGCCACAGCCACAGCAGCAGCAGCAGCAGCAGCAGCAGTCACAGCCACAGCAGCAGCAACCTCAACCTCTGTATCAGCTGTGTCCACCACAACAGCTGCGCCCTCTGCAGATTCGACAGTATCACCAAGACATGGACACCAAGCAGGATCAACGGCTTTCTAACAGCAAAAAGTTGTACTCAGACCCGACTGAGCATCAATTGAGGTCATCCCACACCAAACCCGACATGGGAGCTAGAGCAAAGCAGCTGTTTCGTGAAGGCTGTTACAATTCCGGTCTTGAGAGTGGGGATGACGATTGAAAGGCTGGTGTAAAACAATGGTTATATGACACTCTCCTCACACACACACACACACACACACACACACACACACACACACACACTCCTCTCACATAAAGGAGGAAGCTACATAAGAACACTAACATAAGTGAAACTGTGCACACCAGAGAGAGACAGAGACAGAGAGAGATTTATCAACATTCACAGGAACATAACTGTGCTGGGAAATCGCAGTCTAAGGACTCATGAAGAGACAAAAGTACCATTATGGGATGTTACCTAACTACATGCGCAGTAAAGACATGACATGTGGGTTGTGCTTGGAGGTGGTGTATAAAAAGAAAAAACCCGAAGATCGTAAATTTGGTATCTTACCCAACTGTAACCACTGTTATTGCCTGGGTTGCAGCAGCGCATGGAAGAAAGTGTCACCTTCAAGCGGTATATCTTGCCCTTTCTGCCGAACTGTGTCCTCCTTCTATATCCCGAGTCTTTACTGGATCGAGGATAACGACGGGAAGCAGCAACTGATCAAGACATTCAAGGATGACAAGGCGAGTTTACCATGTCGATACGGTGAAACTTGTCGCTTAGGCTCACGATGCTTCTACAAGCATGACAAACGTACAGATGACGTCTATCAACCCACGATGAGACAAAAGTACCGCGATGGGATGTCACCTAACTACCTGCGCAGTAAAGACATGGCATGTGGGTTGTGCTTGGAGGTGGTGTATAAAAAGAAAAAACCCGAAGATCGTAAATTTGGTATCTTACCCAACTGTAACCACTGTTATTGCCTGGGTTGCAGCAGCGCATGGAAGAAAGTGTCACCTTCAAGCGGTATATCTTGCCCTTTCTGCCGAACTGTGTCCTCCTTCTATATCCCCAGTCTTTACTGGATCGAGGATAACGACGGGAAGCAGCAACTGATCAAGACATTCAAGGATGACAAGGCGAGTTTACCATGTCGATACGGTGAAACTTGTCGCTTAGGCTCACAATGCTTCTACAAGCATGACAAACGTACAGATGGTGTCTATCAACCTCAGACCACGATGTCCCGGCTGGTGAACACAGAGCCATCCCCGTCAACGGGAGCTCAACATCGGTCCGTGTCACCTTGGCCGTTGAATTTTGCACAAGCAGTCAAGTCAACGGGCGCTAAGACGCAGACTGTTAGGCCGCCTCCAGACCTGAACGTTACACAGCCATCCCAGTCAACGGCAGCTCAGCCGCGGACTAGTAGGCCGCCCCCAGGCCTGAATGTCACAGAGTTGTCGGCCGTGGAAGATGAGGCCACGTTGACTTTCGACCTGCCCGAGATGCTACTTTCATTGCTTGCTGAGGATAGTTGATATGATGGTCAGACTGAAGGACTGCTTTTTCGTTGCTATAGCTATGCTCAACTACTAAATCAAACGGTCATTGGTGGACACAGGTTTAATCAAGACGTTACAGTCCTCCACTTCCTGGATATGAGTTCTGATCACCAGTGTGAAGACTCACTCACGTCTGCACAGCCTGCACAGTTTGTTGGACAACTAAACTTTGACATTTCCTGATTATCATTGGCATCAATGTTGTAGTGTACAACAGGACAACGTCCATTGTGTACATCAGTGAATGTGGTGGCTGTGAAAAGACTGTGTGTGTGTGTGTGTGTGTGTGTGTGTGTGTGTGTTTGTGTATACTCATGTTGGACTTGTAAAGCTTTTTGTTCTTGTGAAAATAAAAATGGTTTTAATTCACTATCCCAGTGTTGTTGTCGTCGTTGTCACTGTTGTTATAATTATTACACCGTGAGTCAAAATGCCATGTAGGAGTGAAACCCAACCTTACATACCAAGTGTTCGAATAAAGAAAAGCAAGTACAAGATGAGAATGACCATTCAGATAAAGTTTATTGTACACAAGCTTAAATCACATTGACTGTCCTACACTGGGACAGCAACAAGTATTGTTGACATGTGAATGATTAAAACATGGGTATTGACATCATCAAGATAGATTCGATCTGTTATGTAAGCTGTAGTACACAGCATCACATTCGGTTTGCATTCAGTCAATGAGCTGTGACTCCTCGCAGTTAAAGCGCACCACACCATCGTGCACAACGAAGCCGTACTCAGGTCCGGGTTTAGGTCTCTTCAGGTTCCACAATTCGCAGACGTATTTCATGGTCTTGAACATTAATCCACAAGTAGACTCTGTCCAGTGCTTGGATTGGGTTTTCGCGGGGACATTTGTGAAAGTGGCCAGTCTCTTACCCATGTTGTAATAGTCCCGAGAGGAAGCTCCGTTGACATCCCAGAGTAAGCTCTCCAACTTTTGGCACCAGGAGGAAAAGGACTTGTAGTTGGTTACAGCTCCGGTCATCAATCTCTTAATCCCCAGTCCCATCGGAACTATGTTATAGTCAGTCCCACACAACGCCATGAAGATCAACTTTTCCATGCGCGCTCTGTCGTCTTGGAATCTTTTCACGCGCACAAAAAAGCACCGCCCTGCCTGGATCAACTTTAAGAAACGACCGTGGCTACCCTTTGGTACCATCCCGTACATGTAAGCTTTACTCATCTGCTTGAGGTTATTCAGTAGCCTTTTCTGTTCCTTCTTCGGATCCACCTCGTGTGAAACATCGGCTACATCAGGGACCTTGGGTTCCTCTAGACAGGACATTTTTCTTTTATCACCAGTAGACGGAGGACTTTTCACCAGCTCGCAGCCCGACGGCGGAGTCTTGCCGGATGCAGGGCACAGTGTTTCAAAAATGTACGAGACTGTCTTTGCACTGGAGCCTTGATTTACATCAAACGCCAAATCGTCTAATCTTTCCCTGGCGTTCGACTCAAAGAATACAGAAAGAAACAAACAGTACAGCGATCCCCTGATCCCGGCTAGGTACAGGTACCTAGCTACTTTTTCCTTAAGGTTACATTTGGCGGTGTCATACTCGTCCAAAATGGCCTCGAATGCATTGTGCTGTTTCCGAGCTCGAGGTAGCAAGCGGTCATCATCGCCATCATCGCCATCATTGCCATCATCATCATCATCATCATCATCATCACCGTCATCTGCAGCAGCGATGTCGCATAGGACTCTGAACCTATCGATTGATGTCATTTCCATGAACGGTGGCTCGGAAGGGTGGTTGTTTGGAATGTCAAACAGCAGCTCGCCGAAGGATGACATGTGCATGCTTAGATCCTTGTGGTAGCTCTTGTTGTCCATCCTCAAAGTAATACCCTCTCGACCGCAAGCTGTTAGCACAGCCAAGACGTCCGAGTCTCCCGTGCACACGGTCACGTTACCCGTCAGAACGTTGGCCAACTCCACAAGCAGCGTATCAGCTTCTGTGCTTGTACACCGGAGACAGGCTTCTCGTAATATAGAAACCTGTGTTGTCTGGGGGTCTGCGAAGGTTGCGATGAAAACACCCGAAAGGCCCTCGGGTCTGTTTATTGATGAGTCTACGTAACCGGGGTCTACGTTAGATGGGTCACACTCGGGACCTTTCGGATCTTCGAGTGTGCTCGCGGACAAGCTGCTTTCCCCGCAAGCCTGGCGCTCCACGTATTTCTGGTGGAATGACACCAGGCTATCAACCGAGGTTCCAGGCTCGTCCGTCAACAGGTCTTCCTTTGCACCGGTTACGAGGAACAATTTGTTCTCCATACCCATGTCGGCCAACAGCTTCATCATGGCGTATTCTATGGCACACAGGTTACTCTTACAGAACTCAATGTGAGGTGCGATGGGGCTGTTTAGTCTCATTTCCCTCACGGCTGGCTTATGAGCCCTCGCACCATCTTTTACGAGCACTACGTAGTGACTGTTTTGGGTTTCTGACGCGTAATCATTCGCCAGCCTTGTGGCCATGTTGAATATGGACTTCTGCGAATCGCCCTCGACGTAGTCAATTTCCTTGACCCTGTAGATTACCATGAGATGGTCTATCAGAGTCCAATCCTGTAGTTGCTGCGATCCCTCGATCAATTCGAACGGCGCGAGGTGAGGGTTTGCGAGCATTGCATGGAAAGCTTTGTGTCTCAACCCCATTTTGGTTGTAGAAAAATAGAAAGTCAAATCGACTAAGAGACAAAACCAAATTGGTCTATGACTAAATGTATTACGTCTAAGGTGTACAGAGAGGTGCACCACTGATTGAATTTATCCTTTTCCCCCATGAAAACCCTGTTATTTAAAAGGCACAGGTTGGATGTCCCATCATTACACTAACTTTATTTTGTTTGTTTTTTTGTTCTTTTTTGGGAGGGTGGTGGTGGTGGTGATAATGTGCTAGGTCGATAACAATATTCACCATGCTGACTGTTGTCATCCTTGTGTATGATTTCAACAACACGGTCAGCTACATCTACGGTCGTTGACACATCTACAGTCTTCCTCTTGCTTTTTTCCCGGTTGAACAGCATGTTCCTATAACATAAATCACTGTGGTCTAACCAGGAGCCTGTTCTCGTCATCGTCCTCCTCCTCTTCCTCGCTGTCGAGGTATGCCGCTGAGTCTCAACTCTCATGTTCACACACATTGGAGTCAGACAGTTAAGCACCTGGGGACAAAAACTGTTCAGCCACGGGAACCTGGCGCGTATACTCTTAGAAATCGTTGGCCTCAAACAACTTTGTATGGTGACCCGATTAGTCCCCGGTCTGATTATCACCAGGTACGCGGCAGACCTCTCCGCCATGCTGGGGTACGTGAGCGAGAACATCACCCATGTTAGCCACAGCTGTGTGTTGTATCGCCACAAGGTGGACTTGTCTAATGTATCACTGTTCCTGGTCTTGAGCTCCAGCAGCGCTATGTTGCCCTTTACAGTGTCATGGGCCACTAGGTCAACTTCAGTGTAGCAGCCCCATGTGTCACAGATGGACGCGCAGCCTTTTGTGCAACCATTGTGGTACGTGTAATCACCAGGCACGCTGCACTTGTCGGGTGTGGGCACGCCGGCAACCTTGAGACCTGCGCAGATTGGAGTTAGACGTAGAGCAGCGAGCTGCGTGAGAATGAGACGAGACACGGGGCCTACGTTAGCTACCGTCTTCTTACCATTGAAAACGTCTTTACACTGAGCGTCTACTTTGACACCTATGCCAGTGGACATACGAGTCTTGTTCCATAGACGTCTGCAGGCTGCCGGAGTCAGGCTTTTAGTCTTGAACAGTTTCAGCAGAGCTTCTTTTAACGCAGCCTCCTTGGACTCAGGCGCATTCAGGTTTCTCACGTGCACAGACACCCACTCGAGTGAGCTCTCCGGATTATCGTTCAGGTCCTTGACGACCCTCGTGAACAGGTCCATGCTTATCATGTTGTGACCCGATGAGCGCTTTCTGCGGCACATGATAGAGTCTAGATTTTTTGTAATACCCTGAACTTTGTACCAACGGTGGTCAGCTGTAGACTTTGCGTACAGCGCACCGCTTCGGCTCTGGAACTCAATCACCGGGTCTCGAAGCTTCATTGTATTAAATGTCCTAGGTCGCTGAGATAACCGTAACCCCGATAGAAGAACAAGGACCCTTGAGTTTACCTCCAGTGGTGTCTTAAACTTGAATTAAGTAAGCCAAAAATAAAACATAACAACAGAAAGACACAAAGGGTGAGGGTGGAGAGAGACAGACAAACAGACAGAGAGAGACAGACAGAGAGACAGACAGAGAGAGACTGATAACTACGTATTAGTCACTCTGATGAATCGCAAGAAATTGAACCTGGGAGGCTTTGAGTCTCTGATAGCCACTGGCAACAATATGTTTAACGGCAGAATGTCAGCCATCTCTAGCAGTGCCATCATGAGCACAGCTCGTTTCAGAGGCAAGCTGGGAGCTGCCATCTCTGTCATCACCTCTCTCATCGTGGGGTTTTTGACCATACCCAACAACATCCTATACTTCATTGGCAATGAGCACAAGACAAGGACCAAAAAGCCGGGTGACCACGACTACGCTTACATCCACGCAGGGATAGCGCTCATTACAATTGGATGTCTAGCCATGGTTGTAAGCATAGTGCTGAGCTACTTTGCTGCGAAGAGCAAAAGGAAAATGGAATTTGAGGACACTCGTGGTCCGGAGTCTACCAAGAGCACCAAGACCGTACTAGCGTGCTTAATCATGATGAACATTGAGCTGTTCATGGCCGTGATCACAGGCTGCATGGAGTTACTGTACCAACCTCTGATCGACGATGCCCAGAGATTACATAACATGGAATGTGCCATTGCCGTGTTCAACATCATAATCTACATCATGTACGTGGTGACTATGGTACTGACTTCGAGTGTCCTAAAGGAAAAACACCAAAGAGTCACAGTTGATGCCCAGAGAGATACTGCGGATGGAGTGGCTGGTCGAGACTACATGAGCAGAAGCAACACATACTTACAATCTAGCTACATGTAGGACCACAAGCATGGTGGTGTTTGTCTTCGTAGTCAGGACTTCATCATGTCCCACAGAAGACAATAGACTGAGAAGTTAAGAGAGATGTGTATAGGCTACTACTAAACTCACGATATACCCTGGCTCTCTATATTGTTATTATTATTATTATTATTATTATTATCATTATTATTATCATTATTATTATTGTATTATTATTGTATTATTGTATCGTATATCATCATCCTCATCATCATGCGATGTAGACAGAACTGGATGATAACATCTTTGTGTTGGGATTGCAACAAGTGTGTTCCTGTCATTGAATGTAAAGTTTCCAATAAATGATGACAATAACCCATATCAAGGTGTCTTTATTAACACATGTACAATACTACTAGAGCAGAAAAGGAGTCTATGTCAAACACTGTCACAAACAGGAAAGGGGAACGGAAACATCTGCTGGATAGCGTGACGTCAGCACACTGTCCATTCTGACAAAGTAGAGTTTCCACTACAACATATAAGGTGCACCACTGTTACCAAGCAGATTGACACAGCTCTTCATCTACGTAACGGTGAATACGTGACAATGCCAAAGCGTCGAAACCAGACAAGAAATAACAAAAGGAAACAACGAAAACATGAAAAGAAGACAAAGAATAAGAGAAAGAACCACAAACGACAACAGAAACAACAACAACAACAACAACAACAACAACAACAAACACGACAACACAGTGTACATTTCAGCTGCCCTCTTGTGACCCGAGTGGAATCAGTGTCCATGGACAGCGACTTCAAGTCGGCCCGCTTTGGTACTTGGCATTTAGACGGGCTAAGGGAAAGATGCTCTTTTGGAGAGGATGCAGAGTCAGCAAAATCTACATGTCTTGAAGAGGACAGCTCAGAGCTCCAAATGGAAATGGAGGATGTGGAGTCCGCAAAATCTACATGTGTTGAAGAGGACAGCTCCAAGTTCGAAATTGAAATGGAGGATGTGGAGTCCGCAAAATCTCCTCGTTAATCTCCTCACATCAACAACTACTTGCTTAAAAAAATCTCAAACATCGGAAGACTGCATCGATGTAAAGCCATTTGACAACCCTACGTCCCTCTGAAAAACTTGTCCAAAAAAACCCAAGATGACCACTCCACCTACCCCAACCCAGTCAGTATGGTTCAACTGCCTCCATTTGAAGAACAGGAAGTTGACATCTTACGAAATGGAAAGATTGAAGCGTGTCAACGTGCAATTTGTGGCAGAGGAACATGATGTGTTCATAGGACCCAAGGAGAGTCCCCTCACTAGACCCATGTACGTGACGTCTACACACTATCACCATCTCGATGCATTATTAGCCATGCTTGTGTGCTACATCGACCCCAGTGTGAAAAACTTAAACGGTTATCCCGTGAGACACGTGCAACACCCAGATGCGCAGTGAAATCATTCATGTCATGAGTGACTAGAGAGGAGGAGAGGCCAAGTGAAGAAAAGGAGAGGACGAGCTGGCGAGATTCATGTTAGGGAGGAAACATCTACAACAACAAAAACAACAGAATGAGAAACGGTGCTTTTCATCACATTGGATCCACCAGAGAATGTCGGACTGACATTTTGGACCTTATTCTCTCACCTTCGGATAGCCATCATGCTTGTAGCAAGGACTCTTCACCACACCTTGGTAGTGATCCCACACCGGCTTGTTCCTTATTCCTTACACCTGACATCCCACCCATGTGTACTGATAGCATTTTATATGAAATACAACCAAAATAAAGAAGTGAACTACCAAACTTTTTTGTACCTGTTTTTTTTTTTTGGGTCTCGTGTGTTTGTGTGTGTTTGTGTGTAAGATGAAAATAAGAACAAACTGAGCAACACAATTCTGGACAGTGATATGTCTCTTTTATTTATTACACATACAAGAGTAGTCTGCATGGTTGTGAAAACATTAGCTTCTTTAGGATCCAGGTTGACAGCATCTGTTATTGCGATGGTTAGCTTGATAGCTGCTTTATGTGGTGTGCTTGGTTTCAGGCATTCTGACTGATCTCGATGAACATTCCCTCGCTCCTCTCCTCTCCTCTCCTCTCCTCTCCAGGTGTTCACAGGTCTCAATTGACACACACACCCACACCCACAGTCTCTCTGCTCCAGTTTACTCGGAGAGTCGTCTTCCGCTGAAACCCAGTCGATCTCTGACAGTCACACTCGACCCTTTGTCAGTCGGTGGCGTGAAGAGTCTTCTCCTGCAACCCAGTCGATCTCTGACAGAGAGTTTGTCGATCTTCGATGTTAGATTGTTGACAAGGGACATCGTCTCATTCCCCTTTCCCCTCCTTGTCCTCCTCCTCCTCCCCCACCACTTCTTGCGTGGAGCGGGTGGAATGTGCTCCGTCTCATCAAGTGAGCGTTTGTGCATCAGTGCCTTATTGAGAGTATCACACAGTTTCTGATGGTGCTCAGCAAACCTCTCACCGTAACAAATCGTCTGACTGTATGGCATAGATAGAAACACGTCGAGGGTGATATTTTTTCCGAATATGTGGCTCAGATGAGAGTAGTCCCAGTCCTTCAAGTAGAAGTCTACAGCCATGACTTGTCTGTATGGGAAGTGTACGTGTAGCTCAGGGTGACATAGACACACTGGTGTGAGATTTATAGGCGGCTATTGGCTTTGGTTAGATGTCCAAGTACGAGCTGGATATCTCCACAGCGGTCGGCGTTTTGTGCAAGTCTGTATAATCCATTTATCTGGACATATATATAAAATGTATAAATATATAAGTATATGCAGCCACCAGTATTTAAACTTGCATATCTCCGTTCCATCTCCGAGTCTAGAGACCAGACTGAGGACTTGCAATGAAACTGTCTCTGACATTTAAATTGTCCTACTACCTATCCAGAAACACGAGGTCCTTCGATGGGCTGCTGGCAGCTATACGAGATCCCCAGAGTCTACCTTGCGATCATAGAGTAAGAGATACAATTGTCCGGATGCTGGCAAAGTCGAAGTCGGACAATTACGCGACACACCCCGAGTATCTGATCAGTATAATGTCGCAGTATTTGTCTGAGAATGTCACCTGTGATCTGCTGGTGGATATGCTAAAACGGCAGGATCCTGAATTCACAATTGCTCATCTGGAAGCGCACAATCTCGAGGGGCTCCGCAAGTATGACAATTGCAGTCTAAACGGGAGCGCTCTCTCCAAGATAATGTGGGGTGTCACCTTGGCTGATTTGGAGAGAGTGAAACTCTTGCTGACGTGGAAGATCGCAGAGGGTTACCCAACCATACGCTACGGATGTATTGAGACCATGGGAGCCGGCGATGTGGCACGCCAAGTCAGATCTACCCACAGCACAAGTGCAGCGTTTGTGATGGCCCTGATCTTCACGTACCTGGAGCAACAGAACACGGTGGCACAACTAGCCTCAGCGACCGATCTCCAACACAAGTGATCCCGGGTGACCGCTGTCGATTGCATGTTAACATGGCGCGCTGTACGCGACAACTGTACTGCGCTTGTGCCTGTACTACTTCTCCTCATGGTTTTGTTACGCCAAATACAAATGAAAATAAAATGATTATTCTCCAGAGAGAGTGAGTTTGTGTGTGTGTGTTTGTGTGTGTCAACTCTTTATTGTCGACATGCAAAGACACATGTAGGTGGGTGATTTTTCTGAAGTAACAACTGTTAAATAAAAAACAAAACAAAAACAACAGTTGTCTAAAACAAGGGGAGAATACATTTGAAGGATAGCTGAATCCCAACCCATCTTCTTCATCATCACCATCAACATCATCATGGTTGACGAATACACTAACTGGTGGATTGGTGACAATGACAGTTGGCTCAATGTCGTTTTGATAATGTCTCCGTTGATGATAGTCTTTGGGTTGGCACTTATTGCTTACAAGGTCTATAGCAAACTGTCATCCCCAACATCAAACATCTACAAACCATGTTCCCACGTTCTACATTCTCAACAAAGCACTGTGTACGTTCCCACAACATGCGCCTTTGACAGATGTGATGAGGTGAATGATGAGCACAGTCCTCTCCTTGATATCAAAGACGCTTCAGTGCTTTGAGTTGTGAACACAGCAAAATAAAATAATGAACACAGAAGTGGTAGAAGGCAGAGTAAGTTGACTAACTTGTGTGTAATAGCCATGGTTGGTTTTTAGTGTAACGCGAAGAAAAAAAAATAAATATATTTCTCACTCCCAATGTCTCAACAGAGAGAGTCATCGGCAAACGGGATGTGACATCGTCCAGAGCCATGATGTCCCAAGTAATCAACAGGCTGACCTGGGAAAGTTCTTCTTTCAACAAACCTCACATGCTGTTTATACCATGCCTGTGTTTACGACAATAAAAGACACTTTGACTCAAAATAAGTGTTTGGATGTTTATTAGCAGAATCATCAACAGCACATTGGCATAGCAATCATACAATCGTACGTGTGAACTAGTGAAAGGTAGTCTGCTACATCTTCCCCTTTTCCTAACACAGCAAATAAATGCAGTACTACAAGTTGTACGTAACTGAGGTCATAGTCAATGTTATGACAATAGTTAGGTTGTGGCACAAAGTGGTGTTGGTAGGAGAGAAACAGGTGTCATCTCAGACATGATCAGTCCTCTGGTCCCACTCATTCGTCCGTTTGTATACGGTGCATCGGTGCATCGGCGTACAGCTGAGCCAGGCGTAGAGTTTTTGCTGCAGCAACAGTTTTCGCACATTTCTTGGACTTCCCGCAGCCTAGAGTCAGAGGACATAAGTGATGTTAAGTGTTGTAGACTAACATGGTTTGGAGGTACAGTGCCTACGATGTATGTAAGACAAAAAACAAAAACAACCTACCGTTCACACTTATGTTAATCACACCATCATAAGCATGTAGTTGAATATTGACTTCACAACGGTACACGAAATATTTGGTTCCGCGCCTTTCTTGCTCACTGTACATGGGTAGGGGCCATCCGTTCTTCTGACATAGCTCCTATGAAACAAAGCCTGCAGTTAAAAAGTGCCCCTTTCACACACACACACACACACACACACACACACACACACACACACATTTAAATGCAAAATCACAAAGGACATGATCACTCACTTGCAGTTGGCCTATGAAATTCACACTACCATCTCCACCTATGACATTCACACTACCATCTCCAGTCAGAGTCTGAGACTGACTTTGCAGGATGTCACTGTTTGAGTCCATGTCAAACGGGTTTATGAGCACCGACAATTCTTGCACAGCCTGAGCTAATGCTGCTGTGTAAATGTTACCAGTTTCCCACGCTTTGAGTTTATAGCTGAGATGGAGTGTGCATATCATCTGATATGTGTATCCAAGTTATGCTGAGCTGTTAAGCAGACACGAAGGTGGGTCTGGATGTAATCTACATTTATCCGACCGGTGCCATTCGGTCCAGCTGACACGATGTTATCCTGGTGGTATCATTCGGTCCAGTTGACACGATGTTATCCAACCTGTGCTGCTACGTGAACACGGGGATGGGTCTGGATATCATCTGATACGTTTAAATAGCCTGTGCTGTTCTGTTCAGCTGATGCGAGTGAGTTTATCCAGCCTGTGGTTGCTGCTGCTGGCTGATGTAAATTCTTACATAGAAGGCTCTTGGTCTACTGGAGCGAAACCGTACAATCACCAATTGCATAGCATAGAACAGCATGATGGCCGTGCATAACATCGAGACAATTCTAGGCTGCGAGGAGCCTGAGAAAGCAACCGATGGTTTCATTATCTATGATGGTTCAGTGTACTTGGACATAATAGTCAAGAACCTCAGGAACCAGGGTTTGGTCGTGACGAACACATACAGAAATGTGCAGATTGACGGTACTCTCACCAGCGTAATTCGTCCAAACTTGTACAAAAGACGGGCTTATCAGTGTACCCCAGATGACAAGAGTGAATCGTCCGGCACGGATCTGGTCATATCCAGAGATGCTACCAGTGTTCGCCTTGGGGAGCTTGCCTATATGTCATCAAAGGGCAGAGTTCTCATATCCAGGGGAGCATCGGTGGAATTCAAGGAAGGCATCGAAGACGGACTGGGTTTACACTATGACACTGAGGGCAACGGCGTGGTCATCTACACCCACAAGGACGATCCTGATATCAGTTCGCACGGTGTATTGGTCATAGCGCCTAATTTCATACTGGCCCAAGATGAAGAATACAACCCAGTCCTGGATATGAAGGAGAGAAGCGGCTACACTGAGCTAAAACTTGACAAGACAACCGATGGTGGGATTATAGAGAATATCCACGTCAAGGGCTCCATGATCATCAACTACTGCATCAATTTGGACAAATACTCGACAAATTCCCCAGGTGGATGGTTCTATGGCCAACATTCAGGCGAATGGTTCCAACCACCCAACAAAGCGATGACACTCGACAAGCAAGCGAGTGAACTTGGCATTGTTCAACCGGGCGATTTAGTGATATCAAGGGGAACCGCTTCTGTGCTGTTGCGCTCAGACGGAGGGGTTGTCTCCACTGGGGTTGTAGCAGTTTTACTACTGCCAGTCCGTAGTAGTGGGGATAATCGTGATGTAAAGACCATAGTTGTCTTTCAGTGACTCTCTTGAATGCTTGCTTACCTGTGACACTCTGTCAGCTTCACAGAAGAAGATGTGTTTTTTTTATTGCATTGCATTGTATTGTCCTTTATATTTAAGAAAGAAAGACCATGTACAATCACAAGTAAACACATGATGTAAAAAAAAAATAAAGTGCAGTGTTTGGTAAGGAAAATGTCCAGTGTCATTCTTACACCAAACCACCCAACCCTCTCCCGCCTTTCATACAAACACAAGACAATTCCACATATCAGGTAGGGTTTTTATTGATGACTCACAAGATAAAGGGGATACATACATACATACATACATACATACATACATATGCACATACACAATACAGATGTGTTGCTGTCTTTATAACATTTTAGAACGCCTCTTTGAGTAAAGTGGGAGCATAACTCCACCACCACCACTACCACCACCACCACCACCACCACCACCACAAAAATACATGTATCCTATCCCAGCTGAGAGTACAGTGCACCAAGCCATGAGCACAGCTACAGAGGTCCATAAGGCTGCGTCACTAGCAAACCCTGAAAGCCATCCCCCGAACGTGATCCTGTTAGCCGTCATTGCATCGTACCGTTTATCAATGTCTCGTATGCTTCTCGTGATATTCTCCAAGTCTTCATGTACGTCAACAAGCTTTACGCTGGTGTTTATGGCCTGCAGTAGCTTCGTTTCAGACAATCCCGGTATGCCGTCCTTCAATAAATCTGCAAAAGACATAGGCCCGTCCGATATGTGGGGTCTGGAAAACGGCTTGAGCGGAGGAGACTCAATCTCCACTGCAGCTGACCCTTGCATCCAAGTGACTTTCTTTTTCTCATAGCAAATACCTCGGTGACACGAGGCACATACCGTCTTGCACTCTTTAGGATCCTTGACACACCCGAGGTACCTCACGTGAGGCTTGGGCTTGTAACAGTACTTGCCGTAACACTCTGACGGCTCGTAATACTGGCCGTCTATCAGCCACACTTTGTAGTCGGGCCAGCAAGGGAGTCCATCCGTGCTCATTTTGGGCATGGGTATGATCCCTCTGACTACGGTCTTGTCGACAACTCCAGGTGCAGAGTGTACTATGAAAATCTTTCTGTCTTTGTACAGGGCCGTGCCAACCGTCGGGAACTCGGATAACCCGGGGTGCTCTTGCATGATCGCCAGGCCGCTGGGACAGCTGCCAGATCGCTTTGACGCTATCTGTCTCAGACAATTTTCCACTCCTCTGGCCATGAACTTGGTGTGCATCGCGGCTTGTGTCATCTGATGGGTGACACTCTGCATCTGCGCGTACCACATTTGATAACTGGCCATGACTGAGAACTTGGCGTTGGTGTCACGCAGCGCAGCCTCCGTGTTCCTCATCATGGCGTCCCTCATCATGGCAAAGTTACTGTTCACAATTTCGTTGTTCTTTTGTATCTGCTTCTCCTGATCGTCGATCCTACCGTTGACCAGGGCTATGTTGGTGTTGAGTTTGTTGCTCACTTCCACCGACTTGTTCATTACGTAGACGTACGAATTCTTCAGCTCATCCATTTGATTCTCTATATTGTCTATCCTACCGGAAAGGTGATACGCGTACGCCAAGGCTGCCCCTCCTGCCAACACCCCAAGAAACCTCTTGTGTCTACCAGTGCGCCCCCCGTCTACTCTTCTGTCTAACCAGGGGAGGGGCGCTCTGTCAGGCAGCTCGTACATCCTAGCCTTCCTCTCCTGTACGGCCAACTCCTCGAGACCTTCCCTCATCAAGTCGCCGGCTCTGCGAGCGTCATTGATGATCTCGTGTGCAGAGTTGCAGAGTCTGCCGTAGTCCTTCCTGCAACTGCTGTCACCTCCACATATGGCAATCAGACAGGGCCGTAGCGCGCTTACGTCGTAATTCACACAACTGACGTTCAGGTTGATGTAGTCTATACCGGGGGTGAAGTTGGAGACGAAATAGAGCGCTTCGACCGGTTTCACTATCACCCCGTGTTCAGCTTCGACCACCGGTTTGTCGACCGTGTACCCGTCGTCCACCGCGACCACGTTCATGCTGTGTGAGGTCTCCCCTGTGTTGTACGCGGCACACACCTTGTTCACAGGAGGCACGTACTCTACGACATTTTCCGAATCCAGGATGCCTACCATGTAGTGGTTACGGTCCGTTGTGGGGATGAGGGTGTTGATGTTGATTGCGAGTTGGGGTGGTTTCGTGGAGACGATCGCCTTGGTGCTGGGCTCTCCCGGGGTGCACGACTCAAGCTTGTACAAATTGCCTACGTAGATTTTATCGTAGCTGGTACTGTAGAGCTCTCTGTGGGGCTCTTTGAATATACCGAGCGCCCCGTGAACGGCTATGAGCCCTGGACACACGACCATGTTACTCAAACCTATGGTGTACCGGGGGTCCAGGCAGTTGTTGGACCCGGACGCGGGGTCTTTGTACTGGTTCTCGGGAATGTTGATGATGACTTCTTCCAGCTTCGCCACATCCGAGACACTGCCGGCAGAGCGCTTGCTTCTGCCGCGCGCTGACCCAGATGACGCTACAGTGGTGGATATGCCGGCCGCTATCTGCTGTTTCCTCCAGTCCCTCAGCCTGTGTACTGCCGATGTAATACCCAGTATCGCAGGTGTGTCGGAGCGAAGACCCCGTCTGAAATCGGAATCGACCGGGGCAATGACAAATTGATTGATGCCAAACGCGACCGCCACCAGCTCAGGAAAGCGCTTGAGTGTCTCGAACGAGGTCGACGTGACGGTTACGTTCACCGTAATGTTCCTAGCCCAGACGGTGACAATGGATCCGGAGCAGCACTTTGTGTTCAGGTCCTCTTCACATTTTAACACAGTGTTTGTTTCCATGTCGGCCAGCGAGAGCTCGCCGGTTATCTCGCTCAGCTGCGAATCTCTATCTTCGAGAGGACTGATCTTCAGTCCCCCAGTAAGAGACAGCGTAAAGATTATCTTGTTGGCCCTAACTCCTTGCCTTAGCAGAGTCAAGAGGTACGACATGACCCCATCGGAAGAGGAGCTGGCGGCGACGGTTGTGTTACTGTCAGCGTTGTGATCGTCTCCGCTGCTCCCAGACACCCACATGTTCTGACAATGTCCCGGTCGATTCATGTCGACCAACCCCTGGGGTGTGATGAAAGTATCGAACGCGGTGAGCTGTGAGAAGTCAATTTCGTCCAAGAGTTTCTCGGATCTGGGCAGTCTCAGGAAGAGTTTCACCGCACTCTTTCCGATCAGAGCCCGAGCAAGCGCTGCCGCCACCCGGGTGAAATCTGTACCTTGCCAGTTTTCGCGAGAGCACCCGGTCGTGCCCCAGTCGGTGGCGTCCAACATGATGGCTGTCGAGTACGTGGATACTCTAACCTTAGACAGCGTTTCGGCTACGCTCTTGACGATGGCTGGGAATTGACGGTTTGTGGTTGCCACAGGAAGGAGACACTCGTCAAGTGAGACCTTCATGATTACATGACCAGCATCCGCCACCGTATAGAAAGTGGCTACGTCAAGTGCTACCGAAAGATAATCTGACTTGTAGACAGCTTTGTCCAAAGATATGATTGTTGCGTCACAGGATGAAGGTACAAGAAAGTCCCTGATCTCTGTCGAGGTGGGCTTGTAGACAGGATCCCGATTCTTCAGACTCGACGCGCTCGAGACTTCGCAGATTGCAATGGGCGCCGACGCGGCACTGTCTGCGTTGGTTAGTCCCACTCGAGGAGTTCTAGAGTTGTCAATGCAGAACCTGTTACCTTCTGACACAAAACAATGGTCGCCTAGTTGTGTGTAACAGACACCGATGGACTCAGCATCTCCCAGTCCCACGTAGGAGAGCACACAGGCATAAGGGGAGTTTCGCATAGTCAGGACATCATCCGCATCCGGCCATTTTCTTCTCTCAGGGGGTGAATGTAGTGTTCTCCTCAAGAGTTTGAAAGCTGCACACTGAGGATCAGGCTCGCAGTCAGACATCGGGTCCTGGCTGAAGTAATAGTCTCTATTACGTGGCTTAGCATGGAGCAGAATCGATATCTTGTTCAAAGGGGTATTTGTAACAATGCGGTCCGAACACTTGAACCCACCTGGGACCGTGAGACAGGAATACCTGTCTAACTTTTTAACATAGGCACCGAGTAAACCTTCGGCCTCGTTCTTGGCCGTATCACCCACCGAGTGATGGAAAGGTCTCCAGTAAGCAATGATCTTCCCAGGACAGTAGTGTGTGCACATGTCATCTGTGAGGTTGGCGTAGTCCACAGTCAAAGCAAAGCCACCGAGGCTCGTACCATGACACCAACCACTCTGTGTATTGCATGCGCTGATATCAATCCAAACATATGGAGCGTAACCGTAAGGTCGGTTGTGTTTGACAGGTGAGCACATGAGGCATGGCAGCCACGAGAGTAAGACCAGGAGCTTCATATGTGCCGACACGGAGAGGTGGTCTATTGTTGTTGTTGTTGTTGTTGTTGTTGTTGTTGTTGTTCCACCGCTTGTATGATGATGATGATGATGATGATGATGAAGAAAAAGAAGACGATGATGTTGATGTTGATGATGCTAAAATATGATCAACAGCTCAGGTCACACTTCTACTATAGTACCTTAGGGAAAAGAGTTACAATAGAGGATTAGTCACAGGACCTCTTTCCTTTTCATTGTTGTGCTTGTATTTCATCAACGTCTGCCATGTAGACGCCAGGCCCATGAACTGCTTAACGGCATCATTGTGAACCTTGGCAACATCCTGGTCTGGGACAAGAAACGGTCTACCCATGTGCGTTCTAATGCGGTGCAGTATACAAAGAGACGTGTCGTTCGCCAACGAGTAGGACCTGCTTAGCAGGTCGACAGACATGTTCTGTATTACCTCAATGACATTGTCATCCTTTACGGTGTGGGCGAGATGGATATTGACTTGCTCCTCTGTGAATTTGTGGTTGTAGGAGTCGAGGTAACCCTTCACCTCGTGAGGTTTAAGCACTTTGATGGAGTCCAAAGTGTTCTGGTCTAATTCACACAAGAGACACCCGGTGTCCTTGTCACACTGTACTTCGACTATGGAGGGGTGTTCGTGAGCACTTAGGTTCATGTAAAGCATCGGATACTGTTTTTGTATGAAGCGATCATTCTCGCTGACAGTGTTGACGTTGTGATCCTGTTGCTGCTCCCCGGGCTCGGGGAACATGTGGAATATGGCCTCAGACGCCATTGCGGGCGAAAAGCCTTGTTTCTTCGATGTAACCCGTCGCGACACCGAGGCTTGATTGTCCGGCGTGTTAGGATTACTAAAAGAAACGATCGGTCGTGTCACTTCTTGTGAACCTCGATCAGTGCCACTGACAGCGATTCGATTCCTACGAATACAAGGTTGTTCGTCCACGTCGTCGTCGTCGTCACTATCGTGGTCACCGTGCTGAGTTCTCGTCCTTTTGTTATTTCGAGGTGTTGTTTTGGGTAGGCAGTTTAGAACAACCTCACGCGATGAATGTTGTTGAGAGGAATACCAAGACATTAAAGAGGACGAGGAGCCAGAAGCCAAAGGGGAGCCGGAGTCCAAAGAAGCGTATTTGCTCATTGTCGGCTTCCGATGGCAACGACAATCTTTCTAAGGCCGTAGCAGGATTTATCGAGAGTGATAAGTTCACAGTATGTGGAGGGCTTATCACAGCCTGTGGGTTACTACGTGGGGGTAGCCACTGTGTATTCCGTACACCAAGTTCCAAGCACGTGATTGTCATAGTAAACAGTGAACATTGTAAAATGTGTAAATGTGCGTCTGTGCAAGAGAATGATTTTGACAACATTAGGACTAGGGCGTACTTACGTGGAATGTTTCAGCTGAAGCTGTCGGACACTGTGAAGCTATCCGAACTGATATCTGAGCTGACACGCACTCAAAGGGGCGACGATGTCGACGCCGATGCCGATGACAGTCACACCTTCCCGTTCACCGGCACACCTCCCTATTGTACAATAGAGAACGTGAAACACATTTCCAGTGTGGCACTCGAGAAATTGATTGAGTTCGACAAAGAGTTTGTGTGGGGAGATAATCTGATATTTAACACAACGGTGGTGGGATAGGCAAGCTGTATATAACGGTGTCTTTAGATAGATAGATAGATAGATAGATAGATAGATAGATAGATAGAGTCCTGATGTCGTCAAGTGACATGACCAAAAAGGGTGGTCGGGTAGGACCTGTGTTTTGTACGAAAGACCAGCACGCGTTTGTAAAAGTGTCCACTGAGGACAAGAAGAGAGCCGTTGTGAACATGAACACCATGACTCTGGTCGACTATGCCGATAGTTGTGAGTACCCCGAAGAAGGGACTCTGTGTTCAGACCAATCTTTATTTGTGCCGATCTTCTGCAAGGAGTGCTACGGTACCAACGAGGAGGATTACAAGGAGGCGCTGTCTAGTATAGTTTCATGCAACGGTGACGACAACAAGTTCCTTGTGGGGATGTGTAGCGTGTTCGGAACCGAGCAGGGTGAAGTGTACCCAGAGTCAAGGAAGGATTTTTTTGTGGGGAACGACATGGCGTACTCTGGTGGGTGTCACCCGCAGCCCGGTAGGGCCGTGTTCTTACACAAAGTCAAGCAGGGCATTGGTCAAGTCAAGCAGGACATTGGTCGCGTCAAGTGTTACTGGCACGTTCACAGTAGATCTGCCGAGAAAACATTCCTGTACTGCTGCGTCGAGTGCGACAACAACAAGTACACCAACGGTGTCTTGGACTCGGATACGAGCATGGGTTTCAGCCTGGGCACGGTGGGAGATAACAAGAGTGGTCCCATTACGGAGGAATGTAGTTTAGTCTCTGTGCCGATGAGACCGGGCTGCTTTTGCACACTGGTTACAGGTACAGATCTGGCCCAAACGATGACGAGAATGGGCTTCACCACACTCAAAGACTCTGTCCTCGATGCAGGCATCACCATGAATGACAACGTCGAGGTTTGTGATAAACCCCAGAGCGAGACGGACAACATCGAGACGCAGACTATCACGGATACTGTTGAATCGCTGAGGAAGGCCGTGTTACATCAGGCTGCAGACATGCAAGTGCTCAAGGATGTATTAGAGGCAATCAAGGTTCAAAATAGCGTACTAACCCAGAGACTGAACCATCCCGATGACCCAGACACACTTTTCACAATGCAGGGCGCTAAGGATTTCACAAAGCGCACTGGGGTACAAACTAAGCTCTGTGCTGGTATTAGACCTACTGACGAAGACGCTAACACCAGGGTAACGGACAGTACAGGGCACCGTACAGTACCTAAAGCTGATACTGAAATGGCCGCTACCCAGACACAAATTGATGATCTGATCAAACTCTTGCAGCAGCAGCAGCAGCAGCAGCAGAAGCAGCAGCTTCACCAGCAACCAGCTCTGTCTCAACAACAACTGTCACAGGCGCAATTGCTACAGAGTGGCATGCAGTCAGCCTCCATGCAACATTTCACACAACCTCAATATCTGTTTAATCCGCAGCAGCAGCAGCAGCAGCAGCAGCAGACCGGGCAAGGTTTCTTCACGGGGCATGCTGTCTACAACCCGAGCAGAGTGTCGAATGATGTGTCGTATGAGCGAGGGACTCTTACCCAAGAGCAAAGGAGGACGATAGCAATGGAGTACAACAAGGAGGAATCTGAGAGACAAGCAGCCTTGCAGAAGGAGCAAGAGAAGATGCTCGATTCAATTAAGGCTAGCGTAAGAGACGTTATACTAGAAGCGCGTAGTTCGGTTGCACAAGACTCGTCATCGAATAACTTCAACATGGACACGTTGCTGAGTTTGGCGAGAGACACGCCGTATAAGCGTGTACGCAAGCAGACCAAGGATGATCAGTGTTCCAGGGACATCCCTGCGCTAGTGAAGGAGTTGAGTGAACTTACAAAACAAATACAAAGCAGCGGATCGAACAAGGACAGCGGTGAGGTCACGATGGACACGATGGACACGACGGACGATGTAACGGTTACAACATCCCCATCGTCCACCAATGTCAACAACCAATGTCAGCTGTCTGCACAACAGTCTGTACAGCAGCAGTCCAATACAGCTGTGACAAACAAACAACAAGCTGGGTATCACGTACCCAGCGGAAGCGGCTCACTGAAGACTTCAGCTGCTGTGGCAGATTTCATCTCAGCGGTTGTCACAAAGATGTGACCTCAGTGTGTTACCCTGTGTGTTTAGCTATGATGATGATGATGTTGATGTTGATGTTGATGATGTTGATGTGTATTATTGTAAAGAAATAAAGGAATCACAACAAAAGACAAAACACATTTTGGTCTCCTCTTTATTCAATGGATGGGATATAATGGGATTGTAATCAAGAGTGTGGTGGGCTGTTCCTGTAAGCAAGACACTAACGACACATGTTCCATGCGTAACCACAGCCTAGATTTGCTTAGAGATCAGCTGTGACCAACTATGGCTTCACCAAAGTCGATTTGCTTCATGCTCAATGCACAGCCCGTGTTATCTGTCCGCCGGCATGGTTCGAGTACGAAGCACCTACCAAACGACGATGGTCATGATAGTGACGTGATGTCATCAGGGGGGATAGGGTTTAAGGGACAATGGAACAGTCTGGCCCTCGGTGACCTCGATTTCAAATACGTACCCTCTCAACTGTTTGCCTCGGATACCTCACACGGTCTTCGAGTTGGGGATGTGTGTGTAAGACTCATGCCTGTCATCAGTCAGTCTGAGGAATACTCGTCGATCGTTGACCTGTACAACACGTATATCACGAAGGGGAGTGCTATGATAGCCAGGACGTGTATAAACAGCTACACCGGCACCGAGGAGCTGTGCATTCCGGCGATCCCTATCCACGTCTTTGTCTCGGAATGGAACAAAACGCTTCACCAGTTTCACACTATGATCAGGTGTGACAACATTGGCGGCGGGTACCATACTGCGCGTCATAAACCTCGCCTGACCGTGGTATCGAACGTGACCGAGATCACTCTCAAAAACGTACCCATTCTCAGTGACCATCTGTGGTTCGTGTTACACTCTATTGTATCCAAACCCTCCATGGTCAAGCAAGTCCTGCAGCTGATAGGCTCCATCGCGTCAATTTCAGGTACTATGTGTCACACGGGCGAAGTCGAAAATGTGGCCATGGACAAGGGCGATATGCACGCTGTGAAACTATACCTGATAGCGAAATCCGTGCCGAACACGGGAAACAATGTCACAGTTCTAGGAGACGAATCCGGTGCAACTCTAGGTCTAATCTGGGTTGCGCACGAAGAGGAATTGTACGACTACCTGCGCAACGACCAAGACTGCTACTACTTGTGTATCGGTGCCGAGGCCGGGAACACCTTCAGGTGCAATGGGTTTTGTGAGTGGCGCTATTATAACAGCAGCATCTTCAACAGGATGACCACGATCGGACACGAAACTATTTCAAGGTTTAATGACACAATGCTAGCTGGTGACACGGGAGACTCGGCTAGGCTGATAACAAAAGGACCGTAGTGTATGGTGTATGGTGTATGGTGTTTTTGTTTTTTGTTTTACTTTTGCTTTTGTTTATGTTTTTGTTCTGGGGGATTTCAATGCACAAGAGACCAATCCTCGCTGTATGTCACGTTCATACTAAGGAAGGAGACATGTTACCCAGAAAGTTTTTACCGGACCAAGACCTGATCCTGTGTGCCTCTCTGAACAGGACTATAATGACTACAAATATTCACCCCCTGTACCTACCTCCCGTCGTGTGCTGGATGAATCGGACCAGTGTGCAAGTGCAACGTGTCAAGGGTGCCATTTTCAACGTACTCAAGGTCACCTCGACAATTCTAATTGGCACCACTCTCCTTTTGCACACCATCAGATTGTGGAACATGTTTGCGTGGGGTTTATTGGGGACATTGTGGTCTCTGCTGGTATGTATCACCTTGATCAGCGGTTCCAGGTTGACCATCCTAAGCTTGGAGAGACGAAGCTGTCTCAGTAGCACCGGCGTGATGGTCAACCCGATGTCAGGCGTATCCCTTTCCCAGAAAGTCACCATGTTCACGTTATTCCTAGCCACCTATATTCACATGTTGGCGTACTACCAATTTTGCAGCAGAACCAAGGTTGTGCGGTGGGTGGAATGCTCCGCTAAACGTGGTCCGTCTCTCCTCCCAATTATAGAATGTACGACGTTTGTGTTCGTCTGGATTAACACAATTGGCTTCATCAGACTGCTTCGGCCAAATTAACACAATGTTGTCATCATGGTGCCAAGCTACTCGGTTGTACTTTATCTTCATGTCAATGGTATACCTGTCGTACGACCTGACACGAGGGCGTCTGACGCTAACGAACTGGCTGACTGGGTACAAAATCATATTCTTGGTTGCAACCGTCAAATCTATCGTATCGTATGTACACTTGGAATTGAACATTCTACTTGAGAGGACCAGACAGTTGCAGTCTTCAGCCCTCTCGACCACCACTAAAGGCGAGGTGTTTGCACTGTACAGGGAGGAGAGACTGTCCGACTACAGCACAGAGTCACGTTACAGTAGGCAAGCGTTTGGACACGGCGAGCAGATACTGTTTAACCCGTATGACCAACACCACCCGCCGCCGGTCTTCTGGTGTAGTCTCATGATGTTATTGATCCTATACAACACGGCACATCTTGCTCTAGTTCCCTTGTCACATATATCGCCTCTACTGTTTGGCACACCAGCATACATGCTCTACTGGGTAGCTATAAGAACAAACCAGATGATGTTACAGTGCTGAACAGGGGTTTTCATGTTATTAAGGACCGAGGCTAATCTGTGTTGGTAAAGATGGACGATGGTCTACTTGGATCGAGAGTCGGCTCTCATCACCACCAGCACCACCGCGGCGGGCACGTCGAATGTGTTTCACCACCGGAGAAACGTCTGAATCGGTGTATTACTGTAAGCCTCTGCTTACTGATACCAGTGAACATTGTCCTGTGGATTACTAGACTGTGTTTCCACACCCGTGCCCTAGTGGAGTAAACGAGTAACAGAAGTCGATGGCTATTTGTGACGGGGAAAGCTGGTGGATGAACCTTTTGAAGGATACGCCTGATGATGAACAACAACAACAACAACAACGACAACGACAACAACAATGCTATGGATATCAAAATGCTGATAGCTGGTGGCTCGACATGGGAGACGATAATCTCCCCATCGCCTGTCAGCTACGGTCTCAGTGGTGGATGACAGGAGACAGAGATAATGTTGTAGATACTGACATGCACAACTCGTCACCAATCACATCAACGACCTCTGGGACTGTGGGTAGTAACCCGAGTGTAGAGGTGAACCCCCCTACCCCTACTGTTGTATTCGACCACAGCAGACCGTCCCTTCTCGACGCATCTAGCATGCTTCAGCTGAATGCTAATAAGGTTGAGACTGTGATCCGCAGCAGCATACAGGCTACGAGTGGACTCAAATGTGTCAAGAAGAGTAAAGATATCTCTTTTGTAAACCCTGAACGTAGACACAAAAAGAAAAGTAGTAGTAGTAGTAGTAGTAGTAGTAGTAGTAGTAGTCTTTCTTAGGTATATTCTTTCTTGGGTTATGTTTGTCTTCTTTTTGCGTTGAATTTCTTTTGTGTTTTTATGTACTGTGGCAGCAAATAAAAAAAAAGCAACGTACACACAATACATGGGGCTACAGTTTCTTTATTTCCACATCTTGTACAGACACAGTCAATGAAAGAAAATCAACAACACAACACATATGATAAGGGAGCATTCCCCATCGCCGTGAAAGCTCTCACATGAGCCATCTGTTCATATTAAGCTGGGCCATAAATCTATCGCCGGTCTTGATTGTGTTGAAGTTGTAGCCATTGCATGCTCGTATCGCCTGTCCTCCTGCGAAACCTTGTACACTTTCCACAATAGTCATAGCATGCCGAACCACTGTCCTGAGAAATTTCTTAACACTGTCGGTCTCCACAATGACACTGACTGCCATTGCGTCAAAGTCGGAGTTGACAGCGGTCGCCGCAGCCGCCCTTACTGTGTCTTCAACTTCATGATAATCAGCCCCATTGGCCACTAGCGTCATCATGGACAGTATACTCTGAGGCGTGTAAGGCGAAATCAGTTGAAAGACGTCAAACGCCTGCTCGTGCTTGATAGCCTGTATTACCTCCTCCACAGGGTCTCCACCAAACTCGCAATTCACCTTTCTGGTAGCCAGCAGTCCTCCCCAGATACCCTTGTTCACCGACATGTTGTAACCTAGATCGACGACCACGTCGCTTTGAGCTACCACATCGTCGTGGCTGGGCAGCTGGACTGTGAAACGGTCCCCCTGCTTCAGGGACTCGCATCCCGTGTTGATCAGCTCCACTTCGTATAGTTGCGGGGTGTTCAGGAAGGGTCTATTCATAATGGAGCTACTTGCTGCGCAAACTGCCACTTCCTTCAGGTTTCTTATATAGTCTGCGCTCAGTCCGTGTAGCGTAGGCACATATGAATCGGCATACACAAAGTGGAACAGGCCACCGGGCAGGTAGTTTTTAGCAGACTCGTATTTGTAGCATCCGTAGGGGACGGTGGTGGTGCAGCTCCGACGTTCGCTCAGGTTGTGGGTGTATGTGCGAATCATTTGATGTATTCTGGTGGATGACATGATGACTAGATAGATAGATAGATAGATAGATAGAGTTAGGCTCGATTGTAGCACACGCAGCGCTAGTACGGCAAAGTGTCAGTCAGTGGCGGAACAGGAACCACTCGGCTTGAGATGGAACTTGGCAGGTTGGGAAGTAGGGTATGTTGGGTACCTTGAGGACAAGTGCCACTGCTGTGAGGAGTTCTAGAAGGATAGGAGCGTCTTCACTGTTGAGCCTCAGCAACCTTAACGTAAGCATGTTAAGATTTGCGTCTGACAGCACGCCGAATGTTTGTGAAAACCAAGGACACCACTTCAGAATGATGTAAGAATTGAGATCGTCTTGTGCACCAGCCTGTGGTGGTTCAAGACTCTTGTCCGGTGGTTCAGTACAACTATGCTTAGCGCTGCTCAATAACTGCACTCGGTTAGGCTTATCCTCGTAGTCTTTGGTGAGTTCCGTTCTGGATTTGGATGACGTGAGGCATATGAGCTCCTCCAATGTCAGCTCGTGCCACCTAGCACCCACAACACTCATCCTTTCACTGTATGTACCTCTCGTGATTGGTATAGAGACCAAGAAAATAAATGAATCTTATGAGTCTGTGTGTGTGTGTGTGTGTGTGTGTGTGTGCATGCGCATGTCAAGGCAAATAGTTCATCTCCACCCTCTTGCGATAAGCCACCAGTCTGTCATCGTAAAAGGCGACGTGGCCGATGGTGTTAGCAAAGTTGCAATTTGTCATTTGTAGATTCTCTCTTTTCACCACCCTAGTAAGCGCAACGTACACCGAGGGCTTTATCGGTGACATGAAGAAATGTCTGGGTGGGTGGTAGAGCACTTGTCCGCGCACTGTGCAGCCTTGGCAATCGTACGTGTTCATTGCCAACATGCAAGCCAGCGGGTGTGTAGTCACCGTCCAGTTCATGTAGTTCCACTTAGAAGGGGTGACTTTGTACACGGTTCCGGTCTGCTCCCCTTTCACGTAGAACTCGTTGAACTGGCTCTCTCGTTTGAAGCGAATGTCTTGCACGACACCTTCTGTGTCCGCGATCGATGAGGAGCTGTCGCTTCGCTGTCGCTTCGTGCCCCTTTGCGTGCCCATTAAGGCACCAAATGTGGCAGACGACGTGTGTGAGTTTGCAACCTGTATACCATTGCAGTCCATGTGCCAGATCAGCCGCACCTTGCAGCCCACCCAGAGCTTGTCCACCCTCAGATAGTCCCTTTCCGTGGTGCGGATTCCCTTACGATATGGGGGCACTGAAAAGAGCTTGGGCAGCGCCTGAGAGGCCTGCTTCAGCACTTCGTACCAAGTGTGGTGTGACTTTGTACTCGACCGGTTCTGAGCAACACTGAGAAATTTGTCCCCGACCTTGGCCTTTGTCCTCACCTTGTTCATGTAAGCCGAGGTGTATGTAATCTGTTGTTGGTCCTGGTGGAAGATTCGCAGCTTATCAGGTTCATATTCGGGATTCATAACATCAGCCTCACGGATAGACACCTGACTCCTGAATATGAGCTGAGACTCTTTCGTGACAGTGTTGAACTGAAGGTACGTCAAGGCTTCGGCGTAACTCGGCTCGGTAAACTGTCGCCTGTTGACAAAGAGTGGGGTCGAAGACGAGAGGAGCCCTTCGAAGCGCTCGGTTTCCCAAATGCGCAGATTAGATCCCACCGGTTGTAATTGTGAGACGCTGCCCGAGAAGACTATCAGAGGACCCTTATCGGGTCCGTAGAAGAGAGCCAGGCAACGCAACATCCTCTCAAATAGGTCAACGTTCAGCAGACCGTACTCGTCTACGATCAACACGTTCACCCCCAGGAACGGAGGAGCGTTCTCCATTGGGGCCAGTTGCGCGGGGGTTCTAGACACTCTCGACCGTTGGAAGATTTTACTGCATACTGCACACGACTCGGGTCTCAGTTGTCTACAAGAGTGTTTTCTGGTGACACGGTTATGCTGAACAAGGGACAGGTCAGACTGATGGAGTGTATTGAAACGAGAAATTTCGTTCCAATACTCTTTGCAGTACTGCTTCGTAAAGTCGTCCAATGAAAGCGTGCTGTCCAAGAGGTTCTTCTTGAGCCCCATCATCTTGTGGAATGTGTAGACGTGATCCAGTGAACACGATTCCATCAGATTCCCCGCTGCTTTGTTGGTCATTGCACTCACAATTACACTGATGTTCATACTCCGTAGTTTATTCGCCAGCAATGACAAGGCGTACGACTTGCCAGAGCCAGCGTCTCCACTCAGCAGAGCCAGCTTCAGGTGTTCACCCCGGGACATGTGCAACTTTACAGTCTTCTTCACCCACTCTTCCTGGCAGTATCGAGACATGGCCATCATTGCCTTTGTTCTCAGGTCGTCCTCTCCAGGACTCATTCTGGTGTCCTTAGACAGTTCATCAGCTCGCCGCTTCGCAGGCGCGCACATGTCTATGTCCATGTCAGTGTCCATAAGTCGACTACTATTTCTACTACTACTACTACTACTACTGCCTCCCCCCCTTGTCCTTGTATATATACATATATATACAGTGCTACAGAGCAGCAGGTAGATTGCTTGACCAGGGTGAATTGAAAAGTACCTGCTTTTTAAGAGGTCCTGGTAAAGCACTTGTAGAAGCTGCAGGCTTGAAGGGGAAGTCTTGGTTACTCCGATGAACAGAGGTGGAGATCCTCCTCTCCTTACCCTGACCCTCGAGACCTCTGTTTTTCATGAATTCAGACAGGGACTGTTCCAGTCGGAGGGGGTCGCAACGAGAGCCTTTGTTGGCCATCTCAGTAGGTGTGCTGCTGACGATGTGAGGTGGTGCTTCAATCCCTTCCAGTACAGAGCGCAAGACTCTGTTCCTAATGGAATGTGAACCTTGTTGAGATTCTATCTGATTCACCACATCCAACCCCGCTGTGAGAGGCATGTACACGACACCTTGTGCAGCTCTCACTCTTTGAGCTCTCTCGCGTACACGCACGAACCCATTGTGAGCCCGTGACACGGTGTCTCTGAAGAGCGTCACGGACGAGCTGTACATGTTTTTGCTCGTGCAGAGGGCCATTGTCGTCACTCCTCCTTTACCTGTGCTGTTCAGAACATTCAGGAGTCCTGCTAAGACTTCGATCAGTGGAGCGTGCGCACCATACTCAAACAACAGCCACGCGAAATCCTCTGTGGTCACCCTGTCCGTAGATTTGTATCCGTTGCCATGCACGTGGGCTCTAGAGAACTCAAAGTGCTTTGCGTACCATTCGGGCTCAAGTTGACACAACATGATGTTTATGTTCTCTAACAATACGCTGAATCCCACCGCAAGTTTATCACCTACCCTCATCTCAAACAGCTTCTGTAATACCCCCACCGGAGTGACGGACTGACCGGGTGTAAACATGCGGTCCTCCGGTAGGGACACCGCAAGGTAATGTCTCCCTACCCAGTCCAAGTGAGGGTGGCGTGAGTCTTCAGTCGTGCACGTTCCACCGGTTGCTTCCTCAGCTCTAGCTGCGTCGATATTATTGGTAGTCCGACTCTCTGACAGCTTCGTCCTCAAGGCTTCTCGCTCTTCGCAGGCATCTCGGAGAGCCTCTCTTGTGCTCTCCATCTCCTTTTTACACAACTCTAGTTCATATAGCGCGTGCCTGTGAGCATCGCTCAAGCGGTCGATATCAACAATTTTGCTTGCTGTATTTTCTACCGTAGCACCGTCTTCTGGCCCCGCTGCACCTTTTCCTCCCCATCTCACATCACGTCCCGAGTCCAACGCCCTTGTCTCACGGAGCGCCTCGATCCTCTGTACACGCTCAACATCGAGCGTCTTCTTGAGTTCCAGGATTTCACGTTTCATGTCTGCTATCATTTTTATGTGACAACAGTCATCGCACTGACCGGATGTCTCTTGCCGTGTCCGCTTTCGGCACAGAGATGAACTATTGCGTGTGCGGTGCGTCATTCTGCTGACCCACGTTTTACAGTGATAACAACTCCTCGGTAACCCAGAGACACAGTTCACACCAATAGAAACCACACACCACACTGTACATTATCCATGAGAAGACTTTTTATTGTGGTTAATAAACATCACACGGTTCATCGTTTCAAACACATTCAACGTGTAACACAGCCACGTGCAGTCAAGTTTTTTCAGGTCAATACATTTTAGATATTTTATTTCATATCATTCAATCATCTACATCCAACTGTTGCATACCAACCAGCTATACAACAGTCCAACGTTTGCGTACATGCCCAATCACACCAAGTTTCGGTTCTGTGCCTCATAGGCGGGGACTTTCCAAACCTCAAGATATATATATATATATATATATATATATATATATATGTGTGTGTGTGTGTGTGTGTGTGTGTGTATATATACAGTTGTCGTGCCAACTCCTTCACCATTAAACCAGGCAAACTAGAACCTATGTCACAAGACAAAGAACAACTATGAAGCTCCCCCTGGTACTCCTGTGTGTTGTGACATGCTCAGCTGCGATCATCAAGTACAATGTCAATTGTCCTAAGGGTTCAACAGTGAACATCCAGGCGCCTCGCATAATGTCCAAATACAGAGACTTCAAAGAACGTGCCTGTACTGCCTGTGGCGTTGTGACCTGCAAAGACACTAGACTCTTTGAAGGTAACAGAGTGAAAAGTGATCGTGACAGAATCATGACTGCCAGTCTGGAAAATCTGACTCTGAAGACCTACGGATCGGATAGAATTGACGTTTCCTACAAATGTACCAGAGGAGCTGCTGTCAAGAAGATACAGTGCTACACGAGCTATACCCTGAGAGAATGCCTGAGGTCCCAATGTGGCGAATGTAAAAAATCGAAAAACAAATGTGAAGTCTACGCCGGGGCTAGAAGGGTTAGCTACGGTAAGGTGGCTATATCTAAGGGCATCTATCAAGTTGAGACAAAAGCTTCGAAACTCGAAAAATTGAAGGACATCCTGGACAAGATCAAAAAACTTGCCACCTCTGACAACACTAAAGGGGTTGCGTCTGCTATCGGAGCCACAGTCATCAATAACAAATACAAGATCCTGAAACTGGCCAAGGTTGTCGGATTTCCTGAGACAACAACAAAGACCACAGATAACATTATTCGATTGGGCAATTCCTTTTACGTTCAAGATTTCAATGGAGGACTAAAGACGTTGGTTGACTTGATTGGTCGACCGCTGAGTGAGGAGGAAGAGCAGGTGATCAGTGGCGACGTGGGCGACTGTGTGATCGACTACGCAAAGCTATCAGCCGTCCTTGAGGCTGAGTGGGAGGATGTTATGAGAGGCACGGATCTGTACCACGATCAGCATGGATCGTGGGACAGATATAGCACACACATAGTTGTTGGTGGTGTTGTAATTGTATTGATGTTTCTGCTGACAGGCTTTTGTGTCTGTATGAAGAGACAATAAAGTAGACCACTCTTACGCATCGACGATAACCTGCCGGACGGGATATTTGAACTCACTGTGTTCATTTGCCCTGTGTATAGTTTTAGTTATAGATATGTATGGATAACCCCTCTCTTGCATTGCGTGCATTTGATTGACAATGACATTGGATGATTTGTATTATGAATGTTGTTGTTACAAATGAAATAAATACATGATAATGGAAATGACAAACGTGTGTGAAATGGTTACTCTGCTGTGGGACATGACTCACAATATAATCAAGATCTTTTTTTTTTATTACCAACACAGTACATATAACAATTACATGTAGTTGACAATGACATTGGATGATTTGTATTGTGAATGTTGTTGTTACAAATGAAATAAATACATGATAATGGAAATGACAAACGTGTGTGAAATGGTTGCTCTGCTGTGGGACATGACTCACAATATAATCAAGATCTTTTTTTTTTATTACCAACACAGTACATATAACAATTACATGTAGTTGACAATGACATTGGATGATTTGTATTGTGAATGTTGTTGTTACAAATGAAATAAATACATGATAATGGAAATGACAAACGTGTGTGAAATGGTTACTCTGCTGTGGGACATGACTCACAATATAATCAAGATCTTTTTTTTTTATTACCAACACAGTACATATAACAATTACATGTAGTTGTAGAATGATGATGATAAGGAAGGGTAGGATTTACAGTCACTGTAATTTGCAGTCCTTCTATTTCGCCTTTCTCCATTGCTGTAGCCGCGGTCACAGTCCCAAGCTGTGCCCGACTCCGTGTTGTCACTGTAACTCGTTACGCCTCGAGTTCCATCTCGTCCATTGCGGGAGCCGTGGTCACGGTAACTTGTTATACCTCGATGTTCGTCTACTCCACTGCGACAGCCACCGTCACGGTAACTTGTTATCCCTCGATGTTCGTCTATTCCACTGCGACAGCCACGGTCACGGTAACTTGTTATCCCTCGATGTTCGTCTACTCCACTGCGACAGCCACGGTCACGGGCTTGAGCTGTGCTGGACTCTGTGTTGTCAAGGTAACTTGTTATCCCTCGATGTTCGTCTACTCCACTGCGACAGCCACGGTCACGGGCTTGAGCTGTGCTGGACTCTGTGTTGTCAAGGTAACTTGTTATCCCCCGATGTTCGTCTACTCCACTGCGACAGCCACGGTCACGGTAACTTGTTATCCCTCGATGTCCTTCTACTCCACTGCGAAAGCCACGGTCACGGGCTTGAGCTGTGCTTGACTCTGTGTTGTCGAGGTAACTTGTTATCCCTCGATGTCCTTCTCGTCCACTGCGAAAGCCACGGTCACGGGCTTGAGCTGTGCTTGACTCTGTGTTGTCAAGGTAACTTGTTATCCCTCGATGTCCGTCTCGTCCACTGTGACAGCCACGGTCACGGGCTTGAGCTGTGCTGGACTCTGTGTTGTCAAGGTGAACTGGCATCCCTCGATGTCCTTCTACTCCACTGCGAAAGCCACGGTCACCGGCCTGAGCTGCGCTGGACTCCGTGTTGTCAAGGTGAACTGGCATCCTTCGATGTCCTTCTACTCCACTGCGACAGCCAAGGTCACCGGCCTGAGCTGCGCTGGACTCCGTGTTGTCAAGGTGAATTGGCATCCCTCGATGTCCCTCTACTCCACTGCGACAGCCACGGTCACCGGCCTGAGCTGCGCTGGTCTCCGTGTTGTCAAGGTGAATTGGCATCCCTCGATGTCCCTCTACTCCACTGCGACAGCCACGGTCACCGGCCTGAGCTGCGCTGGTCTCCGTGTTGTCAAGGTGAATTGACATCCCTCGATGTCCCTCTACTCCACTGCGACAGCCACGGTCACCGGCCTGAGCTGCGCTGGTCTCCGTGTTGTCAAGGTGAATTGGCATCCCTCGATGTCCTTCTACTCCACTGAGACAGCCACGGTCACCGGCCTGAGCTGCGCTGGTCTCCGTGTTGTCAAGGTGAATTGGCATCCCTCGATGTCCTTCTACTCCACTGAGACAGCCACGGTCACCGGCCTGAGCTGCGCTGGTCTCCGTGTTGTCAAGGTGAATTGACATCTTTGGATTCAAGTCTACGCTGTAGAATCTGTGTGACTTCCGCTCCATAGAATTGCGAGCAGTAATGTACTCTTTAAGCAGTTTCTCACAGCGGTCTAAGCGTGAAAGTTGACGCATCAGATGAGAGTCATGCATTTGTCCTGTTTCTGTTAACATCCTCAGCACCCAACGCCTGAACTTTAACATGTATCGCTCTTGGTGATCAACAAAACTCATGGTTGACTTCACCACTTTCCGTAGTTGTTGCATAACCATGGATTTTTGAGGAGCCACGACGTCTCTTCTGAGTTGAGAACAATCAGGTTTGGGTACATCAGTCACATCCTTGGGCATTGTCTTATCCTGGGTCTCAGGCAGACGCTTTTCCCTGACAGTTATGTCATGCTGCGTGTTTGTGGGGGCAAACGTGACGGTCTTGATTCCACGTGAGAGTTTCCACCACCCTCTGTTCATCACAGGTGTTCCAATACGCAGCACAAAATGTTCGAAATCCGGCCTGTTTCTTAAGTCGGTTTCAATTTCAGCATCAGATACGTTTATGTCCACAGCATCAACGTTTATGTCCACAGCATCAACCTTGGATCCATTACCAATATATCGTTGGAATGAGTGTAGAGATTGTCTGGTTTTTTTGTTGACTACCCCAATAAGCTGGTCTTTGGCTTTAATAACTAAAGCAAACTTGCACAAATCAGGAGTCAATGCATCCTGTACATGACGTACATTGTCACTTGTGTAGCTTAGGCTGAAGCTGAAGCGGCAAATAGATCGAACCATATTGATGAATTTAAAAAAATACAAGACAGAAACTAACTGTGTGTGCTTGGTAAGATGCTACGTGTCTTTGAGTATAACCACTAAAGGGGATGGGGGAATGTCTTATATATTAGAGCCTGGCCAGTGTTGGGTAAGAGAACCCTGTTCAAGGGTTGGTGTAAACTGATACCTGGTAGGACATGGACGTGTCAGTTGGACCGTTGTGTAGATGATTGGACACAGACGTGTCAGTTGGATGTCTTTCGTTCCAACCGACACAACGTTATCCAGGTGGTATTATTCGTTCCAACTGGCACAATATTGTCCAACCATTTGCTTTGTTGTTTGCATGGGCAACCCTGTGTTGTTACTCGAAAACGGAGGTGGGTCTGGCTGTAATTAGATGATTGGACACAGACGTGTCAGTTGGATGTCTTTCGTTCCAACTGACACAACGTTATCCAGGCGGTATTATTCGTTCCAACTGGCACAATATTGTCCAACCATTTGCTTTGTTGTTTGCATGGGCAACCCTGTGTTGTTACTCGAAAACGGAGGTGGGTCTGGCTGTAATTAGATGATTGGACACAGACGTGTCAGTTGGATGTCTTTCGTTCCAACTGACACAACGTTATCCAGGCGGTATTATTCGTTCCAACTGGCACAATATTGTCCAACCATTTGCTTTGTTGTTTGCATGGGCAACCCTGTGTTGTTACTCGAAAACGGAGGTGGGTCTGGCTGTAATTAGATGATTGGACACAGACGTGTCAGTTGGATGTCTTTCGTTCCAACTGACACAACGTTATCCAGGCGGTATTATTCGTTCCAACTGGCACAATATTGTCCAACCATTTGCTTTGCTGTTTGCATGGGCAACCCTGTGTTGTTACTCGAAAACGGAGGTGGGTCTGGCTGTAATTAGATGATTGGACACAGACGTGTCAGTTGGATGTCTTTCGATCCAACTGACACAACGTTATCCAGGCGGTATTATTCGTTCCAACTGGCACAATATTGTCCAACCATTTGCTTTGCTGTTTGCATGGGCAACCCTGTGTTGTTACTCGAAAACGGAGGTGGGTCTGGCTGTGTCACTTGGACCGTTGTGTAGATGATTAGATGTGCATGCACTAGTTGGACCGTTGTGTAGGTGATTGGACATGTACTCAATGTTGCGTAGCTGATTTTGGGGTTTCTGTTCGATCGGATAAAAACTGAGTCACGGTTTAATGAATGGTTAAGTCAGATATTGTTGGTCAATGTAGTTGAATTGGTTGGAGTTGAGCATTGGAAGTGGGTGCTTTGTACGCACTAGTAGCTTGCTTCCTCAGAGTAAAACCAGAGTCTACTTGAGTTGGCCATTGATGCCTCGTTCACCCAAAAGTCACAAGAAAAATCATTCTGTTGACACTCGCAGAATGGATGCTAAATCTGGTGAAGACTTTGCAGACTTTCACCTTCAAGGACATAAGCAAAGTCTTGTGTCACAGGTCACGCCTCGTTCACCCAAAAGTCACAGGAAAACCATTCTGTCCACACTCGCAGAATGGATGCTAAATCTGGTGAAGACTTTGCAGAAGTTCACCTACAAGGACATAATCAACAAACTGAACAATGACAGCAAAGGCGCTAGACGTAGAATATACGACATCATTCACTGTCTGGAAGGTATTGGCCTTCTCATTAGAAATGGCAAGCGATACGTGGTCAGTACGCAACAGCTGTGTCAGTTACAGACGGTCAGAAGATGTGCTTTGCACCAGTACTCCAGGAGTGTTTACCAGCATTTGCTCGCTCACCCAGGGAAGATTGATGTAACGGACCTGGCTTTGTTACTTAAAGTTCCACAACGCAGGATGTATGACATCTTCGGCACCCTGAGGACAATAGGTGTTGTCACAAAGACACACAGTCAAGGTTTTTACAAGACCACATTTGACACTGATTCTGACTCCTACTGGAAACAAGTTCTGGACAGAATCTGGAGCAATAAACCGGTAGACACATCGCCGGCCGTGTACACCGGTAGACCGATGTCGGCTCGTATCCACAAAAATCATGTAAACCCATCACCGGTAGTGTACATCGGTACACCGATGTCCGCTCATATCCACGGTATACCTGTAAGCACATCGCCGGTAGTGTACATCGGTACACCGATGTCCGCTCATATCCACGGTATACCTGTAAACACATCGCCGGTAGTGTACATCGGTACACCGACGTTCGCTCATATCCACAGTGAACCTACTGGAAACAAGTGTACTATTATCAGTGATAGCCATAACGATTCTGGAATTCAGTCTGTGGGTTCGGAGTCCAAGGGTGAACTAAGTAAATCCCATAGAAGTGACACGTGTATTACGAACATGGACTTGACAGCGGCGTTCAACAACACGCCAAGTGAGTCTCACAAAGGTGACACCTGTACGAACAAGGATTCGTTGGCAGCGGCGGTGGACTACGCCACACCGAGTGACTATCAGAGTGAATGTGCCGAGACTAAGGACCTGGGAGCCGGGAGCTCTCAGTTTGACCTGATGGACCTGATCCTCGAGAGCGACATTGGTCCCAGTTACGCGGACAACGTACTGCAGTCCTTATGGCACAGAGGCGACGAGTGTATCACGGACGGGGACTCGCTGACAGCGGCCGTGGACTACGCCACACCGAGTGACTGTCAGAGGGAATGTGCCGAGACTAAGGACCTGGGAACCGAGAGCTCTCAGTTTGACCAGATGGACCTGATCCTGGAGAGCGACATTGGTCCCAGTTACGCGGACAACGTACTGCAGTCCTTATGGCACAGAGGCGACGAGTGTATCACGGACGGGGACTCGCTGACAGCGGCCGTGGACTACGCCACACCGAGTGACTGTCAGAGGGAATGTGCCGAGACTAAGGACCTGGGAGCCGAGAGCTCTCAGTTTGACCAGATGGACCTGATCCTGGAGAGCGACATTGATCGAAGTGACGCGGACAACGCACTGTCATCCGTATGGCTTAATATGGACTTTGAATGCCCCACCTGAATGGTTTGAAGAACAAGGTCTTGTGCCCGAAGATTGTTGACTTTATGCTTTGTAAATGTTGTTTTATGCTGTACATCGGTTACCAATAAATGTTATATGCACAAGACTACGCAATTCTGTTATGTTTGTGTTTTGACAGACAACTCAAACACGGTGGTTCAATCATTCTTTTATTCATTTATTTAGTTTTTGTGTTTGTGTGTTTATGTGTGCAGTGGGGGTTGTCATTCATTACAGAGTCAACGACGCTAACAAATGTGACATGTTCACACGTTCAGCAAGGTCAACTTTGCTATCCCAGTACCAGCAAACACAATGATGTCCAGCAGGGGAGATGTTCGGTCCGCAAAGAAGTCCACAAAGCCATCCTGTGAAGAAAAGAAGAACAACAAAGAACAAAGTAAACGTATGGAAAGCAAAAAGTGGCCACGTGTAGAGTTGGTCAGGTATTACACCCGACTGACCCACCCAGGAGTTGTTGTTAATCAGCCAATCCTTCTGTTTGGTCAGGAGGTACAGGGCAATCTCATCTCCCACCATCTCTACATAGGAGTCTCTGCCCTTGTCCTTGAAGTACTGACACACCACAGCCCCGAAGGCTGTCAGACTGGCAACGCGACCCCAGTTGCTGGTCCCGTCAGAAAAGAGGCTATTAGCCACTGCGCTGACGAATGTCACGTCACCTCTGTCGTCCAATGAAAGTTTGTCAATCATACCTAAATGTCCACCAGATCAGACACCAGTTGTTATAAGCAAAACAAAACAAAACAAAACATAAACACTGAATAACATCTAACGTTAGTCGTAATTACAATAACATAACCCACCGCTGTATTCACATTTGTGTTTCTTCAATAGGTTATCAACAACCCTTTTCATTGTCCACAGAGGTTTACTGTGGTGTGGCTTAGGTTTCAACAGTCCTGTGAACTCCCCAAAGAAAGATTTCATGAGTTGCCTGGTGACAATGTCCAGTGCTTCATCCTCAGGGGATCTCGAGACCGGCTCACTAGCCGAGGCTGTGTTTCCACCCTTGTTAGTATCGCTGCCGGTTTCCTGTAGACGTTGCAACTCCGACATTTTGAGTACCTGCACCTAGCTGTCAAATATGGTTTGAGTATTAAGAATTACAATTGTACGCTTGTACGTGAGCTAGACTAGAGAGTGTAGGACAATACACATCCCTTTATGTATATATAGAGAGATAGATAGAGAGAGAGAGAGAGAGAGAGAGAGAGAGAGAAGCACTTAACCAAATTTCCAACAGCACACAATCGAAAGGGAACACACGTGAAACATTGCAGCCAGCCCAGAGATGAGATTGAAACAATGTAAGCTTTTATTAAATGACACAGACAGAGAACATTCATGAAAGATTTCAATTTATTGCATTGCAGGTGATGCCGCTGAGTGCTACTGAGTGGGTAGTAGCCTTTTATTACATGATGCAGCAAAGCGCTTGTAAATGACAACCATAGTTGTGGTTACAGCCAAACAGATGCATGATGGATGCACACAAATGACACATTCATGGTAACAACATCATATCCTTAAGCTTCATCAGAAGCAAGTCCTTCATTTTATTGCATTGCGGGAAATGCGCATGAGTGGGTACGTAACCACTCCGGTCGACCGCAACGCTACAGACACAACAGCGGGTCACTCCATCAGTTACAGTGCACCCGTGTCTTAAGTTGGTGACTTTATCCGGGAATGCGACATATCCCTTTCTGTACCTCTGCTCCCCGAGTATGCGCATCAGCTCATATCGGTTGTCCTTGAACCTGTTGATAAGGTATGAACAGTCCTTGCCTTGGGTGTAGGCATGAAAGATGTGCTCACCCAGTAAGGTGTCATTCTTCACAAAGTTCTCAACTGCGATGTTACACACGAAACATTTGTGCGTGTCGGTCGTTGGCTCAAGGTGGTACATGTTGGCAGACTCTCCAAGCACAAGGAACTTGTTGTCGCGAGGATCCACTAAGGTAGCGTCGCATTCGATGCCAGGGTCAAGTGTCATCTGAAACAGTCGAATGTTGTCAATGGACACTGGCAACTTCAGGTCCTTGAGGCTCTTCTTGAGACGGTTGCGCATGTCAAAGCACGAGTCGAGACAACGCTCACGTTCTGGACATGCACATACGATGCAGTATTTTACAGCGGCCAGTGTAGCGTACCCACCAGTGGAGTACATCAAGTGTTCAGGGAATGCCATTAACCCCCTTTGGAACCGCAGCCTTCCTTGTAAGGCAGCGAGCTCATGTTCACGACCTATGAACTTGGTCTTAATGTACAGACACTGTCCTCCTCCGTGTCTCATGTGTTCGTGCAAATTGGGGTCGCCTCTTTTGTAACCTGAAAGTACAATCTTACAAGTGTTGCACCTGTACGTGTCGTACGTTCCACTTATGTGTGTCAGGACATTACGGTCCTCCAGCACTCTGTATCCATTCCTCGAAGCAACACTGTTGCGAGGAGCGGCGTAGGGGGTTGTAACCAGGCTACCGTCCGGCTCCACCTGGCCAACGTTCGCAGTCCCCATACAGTCACGGACGTAAGCATGGTCACTGTCTGAGTTCCACATGGTATTCGCCGCTGTAAGCTCGAAGCAAACACTCGATGCACAAGAATGTCGATGTCAGTTTATCTCGGTGTTTACCCTCCGTACTTATTGGTTCGTTGGTTGGTTGGTTGGATGAGTAGACAGATGAATCGAAGGATTGATGAACGAATGTGTCACTGGATGTGTGCTGATCAGAGGGAGGACTCAGTTGAGTTGTAGGTCCCGGGTCTGTATGGTATTAATACCTGGGATGTGTGTGTTGAGAAACTTGTTGGCAGCCTAGAGCATAGACTGGAAAGCTAGCAACAGTGTTACACATCATCATCATCATCATCATCATCATATCATCATCATGATCATGATGATTTCACAGCTGCTGTTCTTCTTTGTGACAAGCTTCATGTTCACCGCTACCCATGGTATGTACGCGGATCAGGGGCCTATGCATGAGGCCCTTGCGGGTCTGATGGACAGCCGGTTCCACCTGCGTACATTGACGATATCTTCCCCGAAGATGAACCCTAAGACCTGCACATGGAACATGCTAGGCTGGGGGGTTGGAGAGTACGGAAGGCATTTTGTCACGGTCTACATGAGGTCTGACAACTGCACAAAGTACACCAAGGACTTTTGGTCCGGAACCTTCCCATGTGTGCTTACCAAGGGCTCTGATCACACTACATGTCAGGGCCCTTTACCCGCCGGTGCCGAGGAAGGAATCTGGAACGTGTCTAGTGTAGACATGGAGCCTCCTGTCCACTGGACAGGATCCTTCCGCGCAGCCCCTCAAAGTCTGCCCGGCTCATCTACACCCTTTGTGAAGAAGCTCAACTGTGAAAATCTCATCGGGCTGGCGGTGGCCAGAGCCGCACAGCGCACTGGAGTCTACATCGGCGAAGGAGAGGTTTCGTGTCGGAGCACCAAGACGCTTTTTTACCTGACGGTGAAGGGCCCCGGGGTACAAGTTTGGCTTCGCGTACACGCCAAACGTGCAAATCGCGAGGCGGCTTTCACCACCAAGAACGTAACTTGGGAGTCCGGATTCGACAACCGCGGTCGCCTTGTGGTCTCCATGGCAGGTCGAACGGTGCATTACACCAAGAAACTATTATCTGGTGACAGATTGAAACTGGAGGGTAAAATGAGAGACTTAGTCTCCGGTCTTGAGGTGGGCGAACCCAGATTGTGTCCTCTGACTAGCATCAGCGGCGCGTGCTCTGTCATGAACTCCCTATCAGAGAGCGAGTCGGAGACCCTGGGCAATGTGACCGGTTTCAACGTTGTCCTTTGGCACCCATTTGACACCGGGGTCGGCATGGACGGATACGTTCTGGGTACAAAGGGTGTAATCTCGGCCATGCATTCAGCCTCCATACTGGACACGAACGACGTGGCGTGGATGGAGTTGCCCTTGGATGACTTTACAGCATGCACCCCACGCCTATACAGTATCTCTGACTGCTCAGGACTGCCAGCCGGTGCACCCAGGCTCGGTCCGTATGAGCACGGAATATTTGTGCGTTATACGTTCCCCTAGAGGGTTCAGTTAGTCAGTTTGACAGTCATTCAGTCAGTTTGTTATGACCAATCTGTATGTACAAACCTGTATGAAGTGCACTTGGTGAATGACAAAATAAAAATAAAGTGATATTCTGTCAAACATTAAATGCTTTGTGTCTCTTTCTTTCTTTCTTTCTTTCTTTCTTTCTTTCTTGGTCTCAATGATCACCATTGACTGAGCTTGTCGATAACTCTCACATCAATGATTACAGTACTGACAGTACCAACCCAAGGGAAGCAAGGGTGGCAGTTATTAGCCGCTATTAACCCAACCGATGTCTAAAACCGTGAAGGCGATTTCAGGAGACATTTGGTGGCGACAATGTCAGCGAGCAATCGAGCAACGCACAGATCCGAGTACAAGTTTAGCCTTCGTCGTGTGGATGACCGAGAGAGTCTGGTCATTGAAGAGACTAAGGTGGATGACCGAGAGAGTCTGGTCATTGAAGAGACTAAGGTGACTGAGTACATCTATGTGGAGCAACCAGCTACGCGTACCACACATGGCTGCTACCCCATTGGCCGTTGTGACTGTCCACCTAAACATTTCGAAGGTGTGCGCTTCACAACGGCTAACATAATCGGAGCCCAGGCATTGATTGCTGTGGGGATCCTCGGCATCCCCATTGCTACTCATTGCGTAGGTGAACACGTTGCAGTGCAGTACGAAGTGTCATCCCGAGGCAAAAGAGCGATGGTTTGGATTTGCACTAATCAAAAGCCCGGGGTGATCCTTGCTCACGCAATGCATAACGCTGTCTTGTATTGCGATCGCAGGCTCACCAAAGACATACTAAAACGAGTCTCTGCTGATGTGGAGCTATCCCTCGCAAGGCCTGACCTTGACCAGATTGGAGCCGTTCTACAAACTGTACCCTTGAAACTCCTCAAGTCTGCCGAAGGTTGTCACGATACACCTACTGACGCATAACTGTCATGTGGACCGGCCTCGGATAGACATGTAGATGCTCAGGCGCCAACGGCCTTCTATGCGGAAACAGAGAACATTATCGTCACCGGCGACAGAAGGGTTAAACACGGCAGTCGGCGCCGAAGGCATCTGCTGACGCTCGGCTCACAACCAACCCAAACCAACCGGGCAATAACATCGCCTCGTATGTAATCTGCCGTACAGGAGGCCCTAGGTCCCTATGTAACCCAGTTTTTGTTTGCATATATATGCATGTGTATGCTTTTTGCCTCAATAAACTCAGAGCACTTTGCGCTCCCAACATTGTGTCTCTCGTGATTCTGTATATCACATCACCATCATCATCATGGCGCCCCATCACGGTGCCCCTGGCATACCACGACTTACAGGTACATTTGACCGACCATCCCCTTTTTTGGCTCTTTTTCTGCTTTTCCTCCTGTTTGGGGAACCGGCTGTTGGGATAATGCCCCGCCGCACCCAGTGTCAATGCATCAAGACCATACCAAAGCCAACCAGAGCCTGGACTACGGCGGTCTTCCATCCCGTATCGGGGCACTGTCGTCGGGAGGAGGTCGTCGTCACCTACAAGAGAGGAGGTCGGACCTGTGTCGATCCTACAGGGATTTGGGCACGCCACCTGAAACGACAGCAATCCTAACAAAGGCAGGATACCTGACCAGCAGCGAAAGAGGAGACTCAACGGACAGACTCCTGTCACAACCGCTTGCTTTTGCTTTTGCTTTTCTTTGACCTAACCCTAGCCCTAACCCTACCTAGAGCGCCATTATGACACAGCATCAGGCTGAACATATGCCTGTAGGACAAATAATATTATACAAATAATAGAGAACAGAAAACCTTTATCAACAGATGGACATCATCATGGACTACCAATATACCATTGTCTTATTTAATGCCAAAACTGGTATATTGCATCATGCTCAAGCACAAGAAACGAGGTGGTTGAACTGCATGCATTGCATTTTCTGCAAGAACCGGCCCCGGAATGGAGGGTTCTATTTGGATTTAGGATTCTTGTGCCCTCATTGCGCGGCCAAATATTGTTACCAAAATGTCGGAGTCTTGTCGTCTGGGAGAATCCGGATGCAACAATGGTACCAATTATACCGAGAACTCTGTTACCCGGAATACAAACCATCAAGGACTAAATTCGAGGACGGGTTGGTAAGACTCTTCCGCTGTGACGAAGTGAGGCTTGAAGCTGAGCCCGGTCCACACAGAAGCGACTCTGTCCAAATCCAGGAGTTGGGCCTGGACAGAGTAGCCCCGCTAAGGATGAGAAAGGGGTACGGGCTGTGGTTCACGGAGTCCGAAGGAAGGACGGTTGTCACGGAAGACGAATCGCCTGGAATGAATACTGGCTGCCCTAGCTTACTGGAACTCTTGATGATCGACAACGCTGTATCAGGTGAACAAACGCCTTCCACTACGTGTCTAGGTGAGGGTGTCGTGTACACTGACCTAGGATAGACATGTAGATGGTCAGGCGCCAACAGCCTTCTATGCGGGGCGGAAACACGAGAACGTAATCCTCACCGACGACGGAAGGGTTAACCACGGCAGTCGGCAGCGCTGAAGGCATCTGCTGACGCTCAGAAGATCACAACCAACCCCGAAACAACCGGACAATAACATCACCTCATATGTAATCTGCTGTACAGGAGGCCCTAGGTCCCCTATGTAACCCAATGTTTGTATGCATATATATATATATATATATATATATATATATACACTGCTTTTGCCTCAATAAACTCAGAGCACTTCGCACTCCCAACATTGTCTCTCTCGTGATTCTGTATAGCACATCAATAACCAATCAATTGCTGTATTTGTCTCTTCAGAATTGTGATGTCAAATGGAAGAATACGTAATGTAACCTTTGATAAGTCGAGGTATAATCTTTGCCTCATGCCTCAAGACACACACTCCTCCACCCTGAGAGAGTTACTGTGCCACATGTTGTGCACTGTTCTAAATGTGACATTTGTGACCAGACCCCCTTCCTCAGATGCAGGAGCTCTGCAGGAACATAGTAACTGAGAGAATAGAGGTTTCAGAGGAGTTTGAGACTATGCTTCTCAAAGACTATATAAACGACAGACGTAAAAACCTGCTGAGATTGGACTCACATCTGTCATTCATTGTGTCGAACCCCTCTCACCTCAGCCTAAGCCGTAACCAGATTCAAGATTCAAAGTGGGGTTTTTTTTTTTAAAAAATGTTGTCATGTGCACAGTGAATAAACATGTTCTCAACAATTATGCAATATGGGTCTTCCTTTATTTTCCACAGAATGTCAAGGACTATATACATCTGAAATAAACATAAAGTCTTATCACACGTGTCACATTGCGTAGCTTTCTTTTATTCACAGGGCAGGGTAATACATGATGAAATGCACACATTGTACAAGGATGCAGTTATTTGACACGATATGTAGGCAATGCACATGGACATATGTCATAGGTATGCTGTGCTCTTCTGTGATAGTCAGTCAGGGTTCTCCTCTGTGTTCTTGTCACCAAAGATTTGCAAAAGATCCTCCGTTTCACCAGGTCACGCACCCGGTGGGGAGCTTTGCGTAGCACTTGCGGCACGACAGAGAAGATATTTCACGCAGAGCGCTATGCACATCGAGGTTGACAATGGAACTGCCACATACTACACAGTCCCGTGTCAACAGCCGTGTAAGGCCAGAGAGTTCCTCGCGTGTGAACTCACCGGGCTTCAGCTCTTCCAAGAGCGACATCAGAGTGTCTTGGATATGTAAAGCTCTCACAGGGTCCGTGACACACTCCTTGTTCACCCCGAGCAGGCAACAGGCGGCAATACACTTCCACCTCTCAAAGTGTAACAACCTGACGTCCAACGTTGTCCTTGAGAAAAGCTTGACTGCTGCGAAGTTGGCGCGTTTTTCCAGGCAGTAAGTAGGTTCCTGATATCCTGGCGATGGCTCTTCCTTGCTGCGGTGTTCCAGAACAAGATACTTGCACAGTACACTGATCATATTTTCAGCATTGACCGGGAACACGGAACCTTTCAACTTGATAATTATCTGCTTCTCGGCCTCTTCTATGCCTCGCACACTCGACGGGATGACCGTGTCCGAGCCCGTGTTACTGCAAGAGTCTGTAACCAATGCCTCGTCCACCCAATCTTCACGTCTGTGCAAGTCATTTAGAGAGACTCTTGTCAACACAGCATACATTTTAAACGAGAGTGACAAGCACGCTGCTCTGATGTTACGGATGTTCTTCAACAGTTGACACAAGTCCTCACCGAGGTCAGCGCACTTGACTATGTATCTGTCCATGACATTCACAGTCGGTACAAAGACAGAGTGGTGGTCCTCGTTGTCCACCAGTTTATTTGGTAGGATTTTAGCAAACCAACTGACAGCTGACAGTCTACGGCTCTGGTAGTTTGTAGTGTAATCGGTTAGCGCTACCTCCATGTTAGTGTCTGCACTATGCAGACACAATTGGGCATTCAAGGCTTGCTTAAGTTCACCTCTACCCATATATAACATACCAAAGTCCAAGTTGGGAAATCTTAACACGTTTGGCCTTGAAGAAGTACTCAATGAACGCTCCTTCTCAAGCGTGTCAAGCTCAACATCGAGTCGACGTCTGTTATTGTTGGCCATCTGCGTTGTTCTAGGACCACCACCTCCACTCGCCTCCTGTTATACTTGAGCAAGGTTTGTACAGAGTACAACGGTCTCTTTTCTGAATGAAGCGAGACAGGTTCCTCCTGTGTCTAGACTGGAAACGATATCAATGTCTGGTCTCCTCTGTCAACGGGGTCTCAATGCCTTGTATCCTCTCTGGACAGGAGGGGGGGCCCAATACCTGGTCTACTCACTCCTCTTGCATCCTTCAGAGGCAGGGTATAAATAGTGCTAGGAGGTGTACACTCTTTTATACACACATATTTTTTTTTTTTTCAACCGTGAATCACGTACTGGTTAGAGTCACTGAAGACATTTTCTGGTTGATGGTTCCAATGGATAAAAAGTCATGGGTTGGATACACAGACTCTACACCAAGGAGCGATTGGCTCAAGTGAGTTTGAACAATGAGGGTGACGACGTGTACGATCTCGACATTGACACAGCTTATACCAATGAGGAAGAACCTCGACTGTGTACTCTGAGTTCTCTGAGTAGTGCATGTTCTGTCATGAGCTCTTTGTCAGAGAGCGAGATGAGGATCCTGGGTAATGTCACAGGATTTAATGTCCACTCATGGCACCCCCCTCAACGCAGAGGTCACCATGCAAGGCTACGTGATGGGCACCAATGGTATAATCTTCAACATGTTACACAGCCTCTTTATTAGACCCTGAATGATCACGCGTGGCTGGAGCTACCGTTAGACTCAACTACAGGCTACACACCACACCTATACAGTTTCTCTGACTGCTCAGAGCTTCGTGCCGGTGGAGCACCCAGGCTAAGTCCCTACCAGAAGTGAAATGAAAAAACGCTATGTGTTTCCTTAGACAGACACGGTTTACTAGCAGTACACTTGGTACCTACAGGGGCTTGTGATGTGTATGTAGCATGGATTACTGGATGTATCACGTTTGTTTTGGCTTTTCTTGTGCTTTCTGTTTTGCATTTTGACATCATGATGAATTGCTTACGGAACAAATAAACCTTTTTTGTGTATCCCTATTCAGCCTACCTGTGTCTCTTTTTAGCAAGTTACGACATGATATAAATGTGGTTTGAACTCTTTGAAATGATGGGAGTATGGGTTATAGGTTTTTTTTTAAATTTATCAGTCGTGACTATGAATAAATGACTGGCTGACTGATTGAATGAACCAACAAAACAGTGGGTCTCCCACATTGTGCACTCATAAACCTGCACATCACCGATCGTGGTGTTATATGGCAAGAGCGGCAAAATAAATAATGAACAACAACAACAACACTGCATTACAGCAACACATTTGAAGTTTATTAACACCGGTCCACATTTACACATCTCGGGGAATCAAAAGACAATTGTTATTTGGTCAGTGAGAAACATGCATAAGAAATACATACAGTCATGGAAGAAAACAAGGGTGGTCTAATAATTTGTTTCCATGACTGTACATAGACCTGCCAGAACATCGCCGATCGTGGTGTTACATGGCAAGAGCGGCAATGAATAATGAACAACAACAACAACAACAACAACACTGCATTACAGATGTACACACATTACAGACACGTTTAAAGTTTAATAACACCGTCCACATTTACACAACTCGGGGAATCAAAAGCCAATTGTTATTCTGTCACTGGAAAACACGACAAGTAATCGTGTGTAGGTGCATGAGCATGGTGGTCAGCAGCAATGTGTTCACAACGGTCTGTCATAATCACACGGGACCATGGGATAGATTCGCCAATGATAGAGACTATAGATCTCCGGAAGGCTTGTAGGGCTTTATAATCAGCATCCGTTATGAAGAGCTTGAGGGCCTGCATGATGTTTACGGCAAGCTTCTTATTGTCACCCTTGAATCTGTCGATGTTGTACATCTCTAGCCAAGAGTGTACATCTGTGTGTTCCTTGTTTCTTTCAAATATACAGGCCAAGCCATCCACGATGGCTTCCACGAGGTTCATATCATCCATTTTGCCCTCGGGAAAGTGCTCAGGGTGGTGAGGGTTATTATCATAGTGATGCTTGAATCCAAAGTTGGCCATAGCTGTCGTGAGAGCACCGACGTCAGTGTGCACTTTGTCCAGTGAACAACGTTCGTCTTCCGGCTGGTTGATTCCGTGGCGTTTGTTGAGCTGGTGCCGTTTTTTCGCATTCACACGCAGGTTCTCTTTCTCCATGTGCACAGCTATGATACCGGCATACGCAGCCGCTTCGGTGGTACTGGTCTTGCTAGAGTCGTGACACGCTATGCTTCTCACAAAGTATCGATCGGCCAGCAGGTCCAGAGTGTCTTTGCAACCCCTGGTCGCTTGCTCCAGAGATCTGGCAACCACAGCCCCAATCATGGTTACGAACATGTTGTGTGATAGGAAGGACTTGTGGTGCTCTCTGACAGGGAGATTGTCAACTAAGGCTTTCTCACATTCGGGGCCCCAGACCTTGGCATTTGCAGCAGAGCACAGGGTGTGGACCAGTTTGATAGTCCCATACGGGGTCACGGGGACCTCGATTTTCACCTTCTGTGCACGAGCACCCTCCACGATGCTCTGTACGGATGCTTTCATTCGAGCCGGTCTGTAGACATATTCATTATGCTCGGGGATCAAAGGTGCTGGTTTCGACGGTAAACCAGCATCCTTTCTTGAGGTTCTGATTCTGGTAGGTTCGGCGGACGCCATGGATTTGTTTTTTTTTTTTAAAGTTGTTGAGCAACAAGCACGGTCAGTGGAGGTGATACACGAGTTGATGTACGGTGGTGAGCGGCGTTAATACATGGAATGCATTGTGCTACCTATAGTAAGTAGAAAGAGACTTGAAATTGTCAGCCGCGGCGTTGCAGAGTTTCCAAGAGGACTCTCAGCCTTGGGTTGTCGGACTGGGGGTTTCACTCCTGTTGAGACGGTGCAATTTGCAACAGAGAACGTGTGCTCTTCGTTCCTGTATCCCACTTCGGCTGACCTCATACACTGGTAGGTTGCATTGTGGTCACACGTGTCATCGTAGACGATTAGAGCCCCGTCGCTAGTTAGGTCGTAGGTGACGTTCGTAATCGACTGTACACAGTCCGTATCGTAATTCAAGACATAGCCTTGGTTTTCAATACGATATATTCCACACCAACGTCCTGTGGGTTTTAAGATGTACCAGGTAGTGGAGTGAACGTGGCTAGGATTCGAGCTCGGACACACCAGTAGCAGATGTGACTTTGCGATGTATTCCTCCTCTGTTGTTTCCAGAAACGTAGGCTCGGTTGTCACTGTGAAGTCGTCAGGTCCGGTGGTTGCGTCTGCGATGTATTCCTCCTCTGGTGTTTCCAGAAACGTAGGCCCGGTTGTCACTGTGAAGTTGTCAGGTCCGGTGGTTGCGTCTGCTTCTAGATCTGTATAGTCCATATCCGTATGGTCCATATCTGCCATTGCCATAGGCGTAGGTAACGGCAACGGTGTTCCATCTGACAGGGTGACTGTCCATAGTGCAACAAGTACACATGTCAAGCGTATAGTTGAAGAAGCCATGACTTGTCAAGTGAAGGGCAAAAGAAATGTGATCAATGTGACTTTGTGCCCATTATTAATACCCTTCAACTCAGTGGTGGTTGGACATCAGATTTTTGCTAACAGTGGTTGGCTGGAATGTAAATCCCCTGTGATTGGAGGTGTATAGCCAGGATGTATTCAGGTAGGTATAGTGCAAAATCGAGAAAAAAAAAAAACAAAACAAAACAAACAATCAAAAACATAAAGAAACAAAAAACAGAACCAACCAAAGAAATTGGGGACAACGCTACGCTCAAAAAGTCTGCGTTGCGCTCCTGTTTGTTGTCCTGACCGGTATACGGCAGTTATTCGTGCTAGACCTGAGTTTCATGATTACAACGATCAATAGTAAAGGGCAGGTGAGAGCAGATAGGGTCAGTGAAACGGCAGCCATAAACCGGTTGTGACCTATCATGCTCTCACAGTCGACTCGAGTTATCCCATGTGATGGCGATTGAGGCGCTGTATTCTCAGCATATTGGGCAATGTATTTCCGAGCAGTGGCATCCATGGCGATGACATCCTGCAGCAAGGCATCTCCTAGCTTCAGCAACTGAGAAGACTGCGCGTATTGGTTCTGAATGCTATTGAGGGACGCGTGTATGTCGAGATCGGACAGCGAGTACACCTTCGATAGTATCCTGGGACTTTTAGTCACCCGGACCCCCCTTGGATTTCCCGTGGCGTTGGCGATGTCAAGAGCTCCGCCGCTAGCCGTCCTGAGCGTGTACCTGTCCAATCGGGGCTGGTAGCAGAGAGGACCGAAGCACGGGGCGCCGCACACCACGGGACACTCTAAACCTATCTCGCCGTTTTCGTTCACCTTGCACGCCGAGACCGTGCCATCGTCACGTTCCAGAGGTTCACATATACCCCTAGAGTCACACGCGGGCTCCCTGTAGTTGGCGTGCGTGTCACTCACCATGGGCCTGTCCAGCCAACAAGTCCTGTTGCCCCTTGAGGAGTCTATGAAGGACATGTACCAGCGGGAGAGGGCTAGTGGCTTCCATCTCTCCCTCTTAACAACCATCACGAGCCTAGAGGACGAAAGTAAACGACTTGCGATGGGTATGTCAGTGTAGAATTTCGTGATGAAGCCAGGTTCACAACCCGTCATATCCCCCCTCTGTACACCCAGCGTACAGGCGAGTAAGCGCCGGTGAGCTCCCTGGAATGCGAATGTGACGGCGTTGAGCTGCACGGCCAACTTGAACGCGCCGGTCTTCCACCTGTCGAGCAACACGTCGAAACTGTTCGCGTCGCCATTGGACATCGATACCGGCTGCCATTTGTTTAGATGGAAAGGGACGTACGGTAACGTAGGGACGCGTTCCACTGCTCTCAGCGCGTCTTCGATCAAGGTCCTGTGGTGTCGCATCACATCCACAGTTTGTCGAGGGTTCGTTGAGGCCTTCTTACTACGTTGGTATGACAGTAGCTCAGATACGGAATCAGACATACTCTGGTGCTGGTTGACAATGTGCGTGTCCATGAGGGCGGCTAGATCGTTGAAGATCGTGTCTAGCGTCGCCATGGCCCTGCTGTACTCGACCGTGGCGGATTTCAACGTGGTAGTTGCGTCTTGCAAGGTGCCGGTAGAGCACAAGTGCTTACAACCTTTGTAAGAGTCAGGTAGTCCTCTGCAGGCCACCTGAGAACACTCTGGGTAACTGAATTTGAGCTCGGTCCAGTTGAATCCTAGAAGGAAGTGATACGCGATGTAGGTGTCACGAATCTCGGGTGTACGTATCTTCCATCTACCGGGATCGAGTAACACCCTATGATCCGTGTCTTGAGTCTCGGGTCGAGTGGGTATCGAATCTGCAGAAACGCTATCAGAGCTTTCATCTGCGGTTGCCCTGAATGGCAAATGTTGAGCAAACACGGGGCACCACGTGTGTCGAAGGAACACAGCTGACAGCACTAGAAAGGCAATAAAGGGTGGAGGTGGGCGTGTGATTAGGCCGTTTGTCATTGTCTTATTGCAGTTTCCTATAGCGGTGTTTGTTATATCGATTCCTTTCACACGTGGCGCAAAGCAGTGCCATTGCGGCGATGTTGATTAATACAGCGAGTATGACGGCACTCAGACATAGTGCAGAGGCGCGAGTCGACATGTACGCTACACGTTTCACCCTCTGTTCCGCTTGTCTGACATCACCTTCGATCAGAGAACCCAGTTGAGAGAACACACTGCCCAGCTCCCCAAAGGACATGTTCATGACACTCATACAATCGAGGGTTTTTTGAAAATACATCTCCGAGGACGCCACATGACCTGTGACCCAGGTCACGTTAGGGCAATATAGTAACGCAAGGGGTTGTGCGATCAATGCAACGAGTGGTCCCAACCGTGTCACGTAACTCTTTGCTTTGGAGACCTGAGGCTTCTCTGTGCTCGTGTAGTAGCCCAGCGTGGGCCCGTGGGACCCTACCAAATGTTGACTTGATCCGAGAGACAAAGGTTTCAGGTCACACGGGAGTTTAACGCGTATCGCGCCGTGGTTGACACGGACTATCATTTTAACCAAGATCTCATCTGATGATGCCACGGTACGATGTGAGATTGCGATCGGGTATCCCGTACCTCCTCGGGGCCAATTGTTTTCTGCGTAGTCTCCCAACTCCATGCACAAACTACTGCCTCTGATACACTCCAGAGTTTGTGATATCAAGTGCATGCTGTCAAGACTCGCCGATACTCCTCGCGGTGGTGAGCTTTGGAGATGGTAGGGAAGTGTGCTGCGATTGCCCATCGTGATCTCGTTGGTGGACAGCCACTCTTGTTCTTCTCTCGTGAGCACAGGTGTCCCGAGCCAACGATTCGAGTCCGTTATACTCTGAATAACAGACTCCCTCAGTTCTACGGGGACAGTGGGGATCGGCAATGACACCGACAACCGAGCGCGATGCTCGGCCGCGCTAATGTAGCTATCGCAACCTTTCGGTTCGCGACCGTCGTATTCTTTGGTCAGTAATCCAATGGAAGGTAACCTAAGATCGTTGTCTCGTACCACCGTAGGCGGTGAATGCATGCAGATTCTATCGTTGTCGTGATCTACGAACACCACGTCTCTGTCGTTCAACTTGACAACTTGTGCGCTGTACGGTACAAAGTCGACCTTGTCGATAGTGTCTCGGAGTATAACTTCACTGTCGAGCAACGGAGCGCCTACGTTCATGTCTGAGGACAGGCCCAGCATGAGGTTCGGAATATCGGGAACCCGGACAAAGCTCCTGGTCATTGTCACCTCCCCCCCCTTTGCTGTTACGTGCTGGAAAAACATGCCCCCCTCCAGTTTATACACACCGTCCACTTTAACGTAAGAGTATCTTCCGTCACCAAAGGTGGAGTTCCTCGTATACCGGTAATGCAAAGTCCGGCTCTTTGTAGCAGCCCTGTCGATTATGCGCGAGAGCTCGGTGAAGGTCGGACCACCTTCCGGGTTGCCGAAGGTGTAGTCGAGATAGCCTAGAGAGTACCTACACACTCCCCATTTGGCCATGTCCGAGATAACTCCCGTGAGTTCACGCATGGTGTAGCCGACCCTCTTCGACTCCCGTGGGTTCCTCGCGTGTCTGTTGAGCAAGCGCACCGACTTGCAGTCGTTGGAAATGTAGTCGGCCGACGGCACCGATACCACTATGCCCGCGCGGTTGTTGGAACTCTTGCACAGCTCCTCGAACACCAACAGTCCTGTCCTCTCGGGGTACAGCTCGTGGCGGGGTACTCTAATTGCATAGGGTTCTTGAGGCGCATAGCCTCCTACGCTCCAGCGAGCAGGTTTTACTCGCGCACAACCTTCCTCTTCGTTTGGGAACACGGATATAGTATCCAGGTTCAGGAAAGCTCCGTGTAACGACACAAGCAGGCCCAGCTCCTGCAACGTAGTCTCGGCTTGGTATTGCTCAGATGACAATGTGTCGTTGTTGTGCCACTGAGAAGGAGGAGTGTATCGTTCAAAGACCAGCTCCCCTCCTTCACTGTCCTGTGCAAGCCATGGCTCTATGCTGACTGGGCAGATGACGATGACGATTGCGTCTCCGTATCGGCACACACTACACTTCTGAAAGGGCAGTGGAGTATTGTGACAAGCTACAATAACATCGCCGACGTTTCTCCGGTACACAAGCTTGTAAAACCCATCCCGTATGGAGCTTATCAAAGAACATTTATCCTTATGAATACATTTAAAATGATTATGCTTTTTATCAAACCTTCTGGTACGTATGACATCTGCCAGTTTGTCCCCCGAAAGCCCTGGGATAACCTCTACCTTTGACCCGTATAGTGTTTTGATCATAGTGAAGTCTGATGACTTTACAGTCCGCGGGTCCACATCGATAACTACTACTACTGCTACTCCTCTCTGAGCTCGGTTATGTTGTTGTTGTGATTGCAAGCTCAATAGCCAGTCGAGTACAGCTGCGATTTCTTCCTGGCGAGGGGCGACTCGACTGGAGTGAAGGAAACTGAGCTTTGCGCCAATTTTACCAGTCCAGGCCTGATGGAGGATAGTTGTTAGGGTATCATTGGCTGACAGAGGTATGTACAGCCTAGGTGACTTGTAGTCTTTGGTCGATGATGATGATGATGATGATGATGATAGTGATAATGATAACGACGGTCTGACAGGTATATGAAAGTACTGCCAGTCAAGATGCTCTGGGATTTCTTCTGTCCAGATGGCAAACTCAACGAGTACGACGTCGCATCGTAACACGTCTAAGGGTGCAGAAGGGGCATCTCTCCATGGTCCAGATGAGAGGGAGAAAATGTCAGCTGTGGCCAGACAAAAGCGTTCGGTTTTAGGTGGCACGGAACCGTACAAAACTCGACCGCGGTCCTTCATCGAAGCGGCAGGGCGCTGATGTGTTATTTGTAGAGTCCAGTCATTATTGCTACCCTCGAGCCCTTTCGATAGATGCTTAAAGGGTGTCAGGATGCAGGTCGGTGAGCATAGCCCGTTGGGATTGATGTAATTCAACAACGCACTGGTGCAATTGCAGGCTGGGTGTAGCTTGGGTTTCCACACGCAGTTTATAGCTAATTCCTTGAGAGGGGATACCATTTTTCCTCGGTCATTGTCGTAGATATAAACTACAACAGACACCAAGTCAAACAAATCACAGCGAAAGTCTTTCACGGCAAGCGAAATGTCCAAGGTGTACACAAACGAGCCTTCTGTTTTACTTATACACCAGTCAAGGCCTGTGCTGATGTTATATCGCCACTCGGAAGACACCACGCTTTTCCTGTCAGCTGTTACAGCCGGCCTCATCTCCCACACACTCGCCAACCTCCTACCCGTGTGCCACTCAACCTTTTCTGGCGTGTACCTGTGCGACATGCCCATGGGAATAGTGACTCTTGACGGTATAACAACGGTGTCCTGTTCCGCTAGCCACCAAGGACTGGGTTGTAGGAACTGAACGGACACAACGGGCTGCACATTGCCGGTAGCAAACGGTTTGACGATTGTATTGTACAGGATCCTGGAAGTGTGGTAAAGGGAGAGCTTGTTCATTGTGTAATACAAGGTTTCGGCTGGGGACGACATGTTGTATAACATTTGCTCAAAGTTGTGAATGCAGTCGTCTAGCTGATCGTAGCTGACGAGCAGCGTTTTGCACAATTGCTCGACCTCCCCTCTGGGTATGTCCCGCACCCAGTCTAAGGTCAAATTCTTGATTGTATCGAGTAGGGGAGTAGACTGCAGAGGCGTCAAGAGTGTCGATATCTTGTAATCTTCGGGATGTCCACAGACCTTGTCGTGCCAATGTGTGCCGGACAGTATCACACTTTGACCTTCGGGACAAGGTTTTGGGTCATGCGGTCTACACGTCTCTCTACCGTCGTATAAACCCACGTGATACCCGCGGGGACACACCGAGGCACATACTTCTCTTCCCCATATGTTCACACTGGTAGGAAGGGACGGTTGACCGAGGGGACATCTGTGCAAACATCGCGGCATGCCGATGGACGAGCAGCCGACGAGAACGTCAGGTGGCTCGCGTGCGAGGGAGCAGAAGTGCGCCCGGTTCAGTACAACGGGACTGCACGTGCGGATATTGCTCTTGTCCCACAGCGCTTCCGGTCTAGTGTCTACGCTCGAGACGCACAGCGCTATCAGCAGGTATGTCACGGCAGCAGCAGCAGCGTTCCGCGTCGTCATTGTCGGCACTTGTTGTAGATATTGTCCGATTAACAATGTGGTTAAGTAATTACAAAAAAAAAAGTCACAATAGTATGCAATTGAGATGGAGAACCCCAAGCAGAAAACCCTCTTGAGTCTCTTTGATGGCACAGGTAGTATTTGCAAGCCCTTCGTCGAAGCCGGATGGAACGTGCGAAGGCTGGACGTTGACGGTCGTCACGGTGCCGATATCCTTACGGACATACGAAACTGGGACCCCGTCAAAGATTGGTCAGGGCCGTTCCCTGACGTTATATTCGCCGGACCGCCTTGTGAACATTACAGCTCAGCCAGGACTTATGCAAAGACACCCAGGAACTTGGAACTGGCCGATTCTTTGGTCAAAAAGACTATAGACATCATAGAGTACTTTCATACCATCAAGCCTAGCATGCGGTACTTTGTGGAAAATCCCGACTCCAGTATGCTATGGCGGAGATGGGTGTCGCACAGACTTTACGAAGACGTCAGCAACCACCCAACGAGTGTCTTTGTCGCGCTGATGAATCACGGTGACAGAAAGAAAACGTGTCGGGAATTCACACAAGCCATCGGCCAGGGGTTCAGGACGGCTTGTAAGGACAAGCGAGTCGTTCGACTCGATTACTGTCGCTACGGCGCAAAGTACAGAAAGAGGACACGATTGATGACAAACGACCCTTTCCGAGGCAAGATGTGCAGAAGGAACTGTGTCAACATCGAGCACGGGAGGCACATCGAGGTAGCCCAACGCGGACCGCGTTTGTACTCGAACAGCAACGGATTGACAGTAGGAAAGAAAAGGCACACATTGGATGAGCTACACGCGTATCCCGCCGGTCTAGCGAATGCAATATTTCAGCACATAAACAGCACTGACTCCTATGAGACGAAACGAGGTGTTGGTCCCACATGCGTAGAGCCTGAATTGACTCCACTGATGTGAGGGCCTCTCCTCTGCACCGTGATGACTGTTACGAATGCTAGAATTTTGTTGTACACTTGTGCAATGACAATAAAAGGATTTTGATGATTCTGTTTGTTACTGTTTTGTTGCTTCGAGTTGATGTCTGTGCAGTTGTGATATGTCACGGGATTGATTAAATAAAGAAGACGAGTCACTCCAGTTTCGTGTTTCGTGTTTTATATTCAACAAGATAAGAGGATACATTACATTGCACAACAGTACATAACATTGCATTACAGTACATTACAGTACAGATTGTACACTTGTGCAATGACAATAAAAGGACTTCTGTTTTGTTGTCTCGAGTTGATGTCTGTGCAGTTGTGATATGTCATGGGATTGATTAAATAAAGAAGACGAGCCAGCTCCAGGTTCACGTTTCGTGTTTTTATATTCAATAAGGCAAAGGACACATGACATTACATTACAATACATAACAGTTCATAACATAACATTACATTACATTACATTACAGTACAGATATCGAGTCAGGGTACAAAACACTTTGGTGTGGTGTGTGTAGCAAAGACCAGAGTGCCTAGCTTGGATTTCGAGTGTACTCTGTTATGTATAGGACAAGGGTAAGTTGTAGACTTTTCGTTGGCCTGAACACAAAAAAGTCCCAGTGCGGTCTTCCTAACAGTCACGGGGACGCCCCAGAGGGACGCTAGCCTCCGAGCTTCGTTTTTCACCCGAACTTGATCCGGTGCCTCCTCGAGTCGGGAGGCGACCGAGGGTTGCGAATATCCCCGAACGTCCAAGATGCCTCGGAAACGGCTGCCCAGCGATGTCACATCGGCCAGTATCGGGTTAGAGGAGAGCCCCACGGAGAGGGAGAGCGAGTTGTCGAAACCCGGGTCCTCTATGTCTTGAGTGTTGAACGTGTCCACGTACTCGAACCCAGAGTCTTCCTTGTAACAGTTGGGCAACCGTACGCATTTCCTAAACGAGTACGGGGCCTTGTCGATGGCCGAGCGCCTGGTCTCTGCGACAGCCGACTTTCGCCTCAGATACTTGGTTCCTGTGGAGATACAACAACCTCCCCTTCTCAAAGCATCTCCCAGGTCGCAGAGTTCACACGATTCGGTATCGGCTGGGTAGGACAGTAGAACGTAGTTGAGAGAGACTTTCTCCATCTCGTCGAGTAAAGCTCTGTAGGCCTCTATCCCCTCAAAACTGCACAGTTCTACCGGCAGGTACCACAGCATCCTCAGACTCAGCTTCGATTTGACCGACGAAACCCTGATGTACACAGCGATCTTACCAGCCGCTTTGGCCAGCTCTCTGAGAGACGGGTCGCTCTCGAACTCGCTCTGTTTCACTTTGGCAAATCTCAACAGAGACTCCACTATCACCAATATGAGACTCGTGGTCAAAGCCTGCGAGACCTTACGCTTGGTAGATCGCTGGGCTTGTACAGCGAATTTCTCGTTGCACGTCCGACAACACTTGAGGTCCACGTCGAGGTTCAGTCGACTGACAGGTCTGCCGGGTAAAAACACTTCATTGTAACACAGAGATCTTCCCGTGTCTCGGTTGGCCACAATGGTACTCAGGTGTCCTCTGGATGTCACCGTGTACCTGTGCAATGTTTTGCCCGTGGCAGGGTCTATAGGGTCTTCCATGAGCAGCACGGGGTTGATAGAGCCCCACTTTTCACGGGACGGTAGAGTCCCCACAGGCTCGCGAGTGCGTCCTAGACAGTAGTTGATCAAATCGTCAAACTTCACAGTGTTACTCGTATGCACTGTAAAGTGGTAGGGGGGGAAGGCTATTGGGTTGTCTGTGAGAGTCCCCGGGAGGTTGTTGAAGCTTTGCAATGTGTTTGCGGTGAAACTGTCATCCTGTCTCACCTTTGGTGGAGACACAGAACAACGTATCGACCCACTAGTGCTTGGTTGACACAGTGACACTTGTTTGTCTGCTGCTGCTGCTGCTGCTGCTGATGATGATGATGATGATGATGATGATGGGTGGTCAGAGTGAGTCTCTTGTGTCTCCTGGTGATAGTTCAACAAGAGTTCATCTGCTCCTTCTTGTTGACGACGATCCTCCTCTCTGTTGTCTGGGTAATTCCAATGGGAAAAAAAGGTATGATCTGTTCCTACCAATGGAATACCGTGGAGAGATTGATGATCCTCAACACTCCGGTCCAGTAGTCCTCCTGTGACTATTACATCTTTCAACTCCGGAGGCTCCAGGCTAACCGCGTCGGCGTAATGCAGGCCGAGAGCTCGATTGAACAGGGGGTAATGATGCATAATGTCGTACTTTCGTTTAAGCATCTCACCTACGGTCTGAACAAAAAGAGAGTGCACTCGGCGACCGAGCTCAAGTTCTTCATCGTGAGGGTTGTTTGTGTAATGTTCCAAAAAGATAGCACACTTGACACCCTTTGACACGCAAAGGGCATCGAGATCAACCTGGGTAGCCACCGATTGTAGGTCTCCGATCGGCCGCTGGAAACTTATCACACGGTCCGCTACGCAGGTTGTGCTCCCCATACCGCTGACGGTGAACTCCTCAAGTACAAGTACATGGAGAGAGGTTGTATCTTCGAAGCTGGAGGCGACTAGGCGAGCGCACAGCGAATCACCCTTTCGTAGAACAAGAGCGATGGCAGAGGTGTTCCAGACGTGCCACTCCTTGTCAAAGCTACCTCGGGTCACGTAGCACCTAACGGGAGGCTTTGGTGATTGGTGGTTATCTGTAATCACAAGTTGTTGTTTTTGCTTAACATTGCACGCCATGGTTTGATAGGACATATATTTTTGTCATAGATTACTGAATGTGTAGAGTGTGGTGCGTACATACCCGGTAGAGACACTTTTATCATCAATCCGACAATGTCTTACCCACAGTCGACGGTTGGACGGTCAGATGTTTCACATTCGGTTTGACGCACTCAGATTGAGGGATCGCAGCCTGTCTGTTTTTACGTGAACTACCTAGTGGAATACCATAGCTTACCCGTACAAGGGACGGACTCAACGTAACAAGAAGATAGGACAGGACAGGACAGGACAGGATAGGATAGGATAGGAAAGTAGAATTTGCCATGTCCATGTTCGCATGAAACACGACTCGATATACTCACATCGTTACTGGAAGACAAAAAGTGAACGGTGGAGGATCCCTTGTAACCAGGGTCGAATCTGTAGGTCCTGTTCTCTGGGTTACCGGAGATGTTGACGGGCTTTTCCGTGTGTCTGAAAGATGGCAGTTGCTGCAGTTCCTCCATAGTTGTCTCGACGCCCAATCTCAAGGTGGTGCACATGTGTTTATTCTGAGCCTGGACCATGACATTGATATCCAAGTGTAGGAGCACTGCGGCTAGCAATAGCCTCATCATCAAACTTTTTCCACACTGTCTCGGGGCCAAACACAGCGTGTACGGGTTTGCGTAGCGGGAAAACTCCCTCTCCACGTGGTAAAAGTGACTGAGAGCAGGGTTGACGTGATCGTAGTTTTCCGAGCCCAAAGGAGCTAAACCCAGCTTCCGCAGTAGTGCGTGCTTATACTTGAAGAGATCGTCGCAGAACTGGTTCTTCGTAATGCCCAACACCACCCCCCTGAAGAGCTCCAGTTGAAAGGGCTCCATTCTCATGCCTCTAACTTGGAAATATTCAAATACCCTATCTATCAGACGTTCGAATCGATACATGACAGAGATGGACTTATCCTTCACCGATGCACCGTGAAGCTGCAACTCACGCATCCTAGCCTTAGCACCCTCCAATCCCAGCTCCTTTATCAGTGCAGCTTGTGCAAAGCGGTCCTTCGTCAAGCGATTATACTCGGCCATTCTCTCGTTCTCCACACGTGCCCTTGTTCTGTCGCTGTCGTCTTTGGACAGCCTGGTTCTTACGCAGTCGACAGCCACCCCGACGGGTTCGAGCCTAGCGTTGTCGATGGGATCTTTCACCAAATCGCCGATCAACCACAAGGTCTCTTCCGGGTCCATAGACAGCGCTCGATGGGAGGCTCGTCGTAACCCCGGCGAAGTACACCCGGAGCTTAGGTGCTGCATCGCGGCAGACAAAGGTGTCGTATTGTGCCCAAGCGAATGTATCACAGACAGCCTTTCGATGTGTCATACGGATAGCAGAGAGCAGGTGAGCCCCTCGCGATCTACCGTATCAGAGTTTGTGTTACCGCTAAAGATTTACTTCAGATACTGTTGGCTTTTCTCTGGAGTGCCCTGGCACAACATCGAGCACACAGGGACGACTACGACGGAGCCCTCAATCGATCGAGAACTAGTGTGCCTTAACCGAACTTTGATGACAGATGAACCCCCCAAACTGTGCGGCCAAGTTCGCTGTGACACAAACGTCTACCACAGTCAAACCATGAAAGCATTCTGGTTGACCACAGATGGGCGATTAGTCTATGTAGATCGAGTGTCTGAGGACATCAAGTTTCGCTACCTCAGACAGCATAACCTGCGTGTGGCTTTGTCCTTGTGGACCACCAACCCCGAGCTGTGTGGACAAACAATGAGAGCCTCCGCGTTAGCTCACGATAACCTCATCAAAATATGCGGAGAAGCGGCGCGTATAAGCCAAGGTAGATTCTACAACCTGTACGCAAATTACCCTTTACCGATCAACGATATCGACGGCGGACGGAACGAGTCGATACCAGATATACCCCCCGTGGACGAGAATACAATCGATGCCAAGGAGACACGTTACGGTGGGGAATTGCTCCTCGAGCTGCAGCCTCTTTACGCGTCTTATTTCAGCTTCATCACCGACACCTCTACATCCGAGATGTTAAAGGCTAAGGTTGCGCTTCTGGGTGCTCAGTGGCTGGTAAAAGAGGACTGTTCGGAGTTGCTGTTTTCGCTGGACCTGAGGAGAAACTTGTGTACAAGAATAGCCATTATGTTGGCCTTGGCTTTAACGTAAGAGGTGATGAATCACCGTTGTTGAAGGAAGGAACGGACAACGTTCACTGTCAACCTTGGACCATTGTTGGACCTTGTGTTTTTTCCCATTGGACAAGCAACTGAGTGGTACCAGTGTCCAAACGTTGTCAAAGTCAAAATTAGATATTAACTAGTGTATCATCATCATCATCATCATCATCATCATCCTCATTTCATCTCATCGTTATAACCTCACTAGACAATGACAATGAATCGCATCAAGGGAGGTGTGGATGAGACACATTGTGCTGACGCAAAACAAAAGGACTCCGTAGTGGCAGCTTGGACAGCACAGATATTCTCACAGAGGTTTCTCAACACACAAAGTCTGGAGAAAGCTTTGCAAGTCATGCATAGTAAACCCGTGGGTTATTACTTTTTCATGATGGCACCTGACAACCCAGACGATGACAAGTTTGCAATGTTGCTGCGAATCCAAAACGGTACGGTTTTGTACACCATTAGACCGAACGAAGACTACAGCACATACATCGTGGCTCCATTAGATGGGAGTGAAAGATGTTACAAAAGTGTACTCGAGTTTGTAGAGCAATGGGACGATAGCCTCTGTGACTACGAGATGATCCGAACAGCTGAGATGTGCAAAATGTCTCCTGGAGGACAGATGCACAATCGACTAGATGTATCAACCAAGGGTTTGCAAAGACAGAGTCACCGGAACATGACTGGTGTTCACACATTGCTACGAGGAGACGATGATGTGGTGAAGCCTGAGCAGCCCTACAGCCACCAGCCGATCTGTCAGAAGGCAGATAGCCTTCAAGTGGACAAAGAGGATTATCCCTACCAAGACCTTAAGGATGCTTATGATGATGGTGAAGATGATGCAGCTGATGGGGAGGAGGAGAAAAAGGAGGAGGAGGAGGAGAAGGAGAAGGAAGAAACCTTCGGAGACCACCAGGATGACAATTGTGGTGCCTCCAAAGCTGTGAAAATCCCACCTGGGGTTGACTTTGCAGCGATTGGTAGAATTAGACGATGAATATTGCAATTACTGTTTTTGCTAAGGGTGTGTGTTTGTGTATGTGTGAAATCATCAATAAAAAAAAAACACTGATCACTTTACTTGGTGTACATATTCATTGCGGTTTCCCTATGCCTTCGTCCAATGATATTTTTTTTTCTTGACCCGAATACATTTTTTTTTACGGCAAAACTCATTCACCTCCGTTTACATGTAACACCCCAGCATTGATGGGACACTACGCGTAACTGCACAGGGTTGTTTGTGAGAATAAAGGAATCAACCAACTGTCTTGTCACATCAGGCTTCTTTATTGTGCTTCTTTAACACTGCACACACATATATACATACACCACAGAATCGTACACAGCATCCCCTGTCACAGCTAAGTGAATTTATCCCATCCTCCTCATCCTGTAGTAGTAGTAGTAGTAGTAGTAGTAGTAGTATAGTTGTAGTAGTAGTACCACCAACCCGTTGACTGTATTCTACCATTTCCCCATGAGGTGGGACACTACGCATAACTGCATAGGTTTCCCTATGTCTTCGTCCAATGATAAATTTGATTTTTTTCTTGAGCCGAATAATTTTATTTTTTTTTTGCGGCAAAACTCATCCACCTCCGTTTACACGTAACACCCCAGCATTGATGGGACACTACGCGTAACACCCCAGCATTGGTGGGACACTACGCGTAACTGCATAGGTTTCCCTATGTCTTCGTCCAATGATAATTTTTTTTTTTTTCTTGAGCTGAATAATTTTATTTTTTTTAACGGCAAAACTCATCCACCTCCGTTTACACGTAACACCCCAGCATTGATGGGACACTAGGCGTAACACCCCAGCATTGGTGGGACACTACGCGTAACACCCCAGCATTGGTGTGACACTACGCGTAACTGCATAGGTTTCCCTATGTCTTCGTCCAATGATAATTTTATTTTTTTCTTGAGCTGAATAATTTGTATTTTTTTTAACGGCAAAACTCATCCACCTCCGGTTACGCGTAACACCCCAGCATTGGTGGCACACTAGGCGTAACACTCCAGCATTGATGGGACACTACGCGTAACACCCCAGCATTGATGGGACACTACGCGTAACTGCATAGGTTTCCCTATGTCTTCGTCCAATGATAAATTTATTTTTTTCTTGAGCCGAATAATTTAAATTTTTTTTTTTAACGGCAAAACTCATCCACCTCCGTGTACGCGAAACACCCCAGCATTGGTGGCACACTAGGCGTAACACCCCAGCATTGATGGGACACTACGCGTAACACCCCAGCATTGGTGGGACACTAGGCGTAACACCCCAGCATTGATGGGACACTACGCGTAACACCCCAGCATTGGTGGCACACTAGGCGTAACTGCATAGGTTTCCCTATGTCTTCGTCCAATGATAATTTTTTTTTTTTTTCTTGAGCTGAATAATTTTATTTTTTTTAACGGCAAAACTCATCCACCTCCGTTTACGCGTAACACCCCAGCATTGGTGGCACACTAGGCGTAACACCCCAGCATTGATGGGACACTACGCGTAACACCCCAGCATTGGTGGGACACTACGCGTAACTGCATAGGTTTCCCTATGTCTTCGTCCAATGATAAATTTATTTTTTTCTTGAGCCGAATAATTTTATTTTTTTTTTAACGGCAAAACTCATCCACCTCCGTTTACGCGAAACACCCCAGCATTGGTGGCACACTAGGCGTAACACCCCAGCATTGATGGGACACTACGCGTAACACCCCAGCATTGGTGGCACACTAGGCGTAACACCCCAGCATTGATGGGACACTACGCGTAACACCCCAGCATTGGTGGCACACTAGGCGTAACACCCCAGCATTGATGGGACACTACGCGTAACACCCCAGCATTGGTGGGACACTACGCGTAACTGCATAGGTTTCCCTATGTCTTCGTCCAATGATAAATTTTATTTTTTTCTTGAGCTGAATAATTTTATTTTTTTTAACGGCAAAACTCATCCACCTCCGTTTACGCGTAACACCCCAGCATTGGTGGCACACTAGGCGTAACACCCCAGCATTGATGGGACACTACGCGTAACACCCCAGCATTGGTGGGACACTACGCGTAACTGCATAGGTTTCCCTAAGTCTTCGTCCAATGATAAATTTTATTTTTTTCTTGAGCCGAATAATTTTTTTTTTTTCACGGCAAAACTCATCCACCTCCGTTTACGCGTAACACCCCAGCATTGGTGGCACACTAGGCGTAACACCCCAGCATTGATGGGACACTACGCGTAACACCCCAGCATTGGTGGCACACTAGGCGTAACACCCCAGCATTGATGGGACACTACGCGTAACACCCCAGCATTGGTGGCACACTAGGCGTAACACCCCAGCATTGATGGGACACTACGCGTAACACCCCAGCATTGGTGGGACACTACGCGTAACTGCATAGGTTTCCCTATGTCTTCGTCCAATGATAAATTTTATTTTTTTCTTGAGCTGAATAATTTTATTTTTTTTAACGGCAAAACTCATCCACCTCCGTTTACGCGAAACACCCCAGCATTGGTGGCACACTAGGCGTAACACCCCAGCATTGATGGGACACTACGCGTAACACCCCAGCATTGATGGGACACTACGCGTAACACCCCAGCATTGGTGGGACACTACGCGTAACTGCATAGGTTTCCCTATGTCTTCGTCCAATGACAAATCTTATTTTTTTCTTGAGCCGAATAATTTAATTTTTTTTTTTACGGCAAAACTCATCCACCTCCGTTTACGCGAAACACCCCATCATTGGTGGCACACTAGGCGTAACACCCCAGCATTGATGGGACACTACGCGTAACACCCCAGCATTGGTGGGACACTACGCGTAACACCCCAGCATTGGTGGGAAACTACGCGCAACTGCATAAGTTTCCCTATGTCTTCGTCCAA
>NW_028175174.1:0-73280 GCF_965226575.1 Pagrus pagrus | reverse complement strand
CACCATCTGTACATTATCTGGAGAAGGCGAAAGCTATTGTGAAAGAGCCTCCGAACCCGTTCATATCGGAGTTCTTGGGCCCAAGAGAAATGGACAACGGAGACTTTGATTTGGCAATGACTTTGACCTTGGATCACAGTTTAACGTATCACACCAACATTGAAGTGAACGACAACTGTTCTGAGGCTCTCAAGTGTGTCTTGACAGAAGGGGACCCTCAGGACATGTCTACGATCTGGAATCCCATGAAGACTGTTGTTTATTATGTAGTTTACCACACCTTTGCAGCGATGCTACAAGAAAACCTGTGACTGTGTATGAAGATGAATAAAAGAATGTGTTAACCTGACTCTCTCTCTGTGTGTGTGTGTGTGTGTGTGTGTGTGTGTGTGTAGTGACTCTTGTTTGTAGTTGAGGTACGCTAAAGCCACCCTGACAGAGATGTAACCCTCTAGAAGTTTTGCGACTTGATGGTTCACTGTAGCATTGATTTGTCACATACACATTGATACATCCAATGGGGGTTCCAATTTATTCAGATTCAGGCATCATAAAAGCGATAGGACATGGATACAACTGAGGCTGCAACTCAATATGACTCAAGCACCCTAATGGCAAATTCAAGAGGGGTTTATCACAACAACGTGTATGTGGATTATGTTGTCATTAGAGGGGGCAAACAGGAGATTTGTGCGTATAACCTTTTTATAAATGCAACTGTGGTGAATGAACACTTTAGCTACAGTGCAGTATTAGACCTAGACGAAGACACAGACACGGACACAGACACAGACACAGACATAGACACAGACCTCTCACCCGGAGGACAGTACACAACTCCTTTGGAACAAGAGCAACTCGTCAATGGCTACACACAGCACATAACTGACAAACTGAAGCCTCTTCTACTGTCATCCCCGTGCAACCAACGCAGCGTACTCTTTGTGTCTTCCAGTATCATACCCAGACAATTGATCGAGATCACGGGGGCTAGGCCTGAGGTGATAGTCCATTTTCTCAACTGTTTCCGTAATGTGTACATGGTGAACGGAGAATCTTTTTGCAATCCTACTTTTACGGACAAGTGGATCACATCATCGCTCCCTGAACATCTACGGGTCGCTCACACTTCTCTGGATGGTTACATACCAGTGACATTAAAAGACTCGAAACAGGTTTATCTCCTGGGAACTCTTCAGAAGGGAGGTAATGGATTAGACAGGTATCTCCTGTACAAGGATGATCATATCACGTACATCGAGATGGCTCATTATGTCTACCGTCTCAATCTAAGAGGGACTAATGAGGACTTTCCGAGAAATCCCTACTGCGAGTACACTATAGGGTCGTGTGGCATTTTTGACGTAGTCCACGAATATCATTCACTCAAAAGTGAGTTTGTGCTGACCAAACTAAAGACATTGTTAACATATATATTTGAATACTGTGTATAATGTAAAGCATTTAGGGATTAGTGTAATGTGTTGCTTAGAATACTAACATCTTGTGATTGACACAGCAGTGGTTGAGTGACATGTGAAACCCTGTTTGGTTCGACTTACATACACATGTTAAAATCTTAAAATCCCGTGAAAAGTGAGTGACTCATCTAGAACTATCCTCCGAACACATGTTCATGACCATGTAAAACGGTTAACCAACAGACCTATCAGTTGGACCAAACCTATGCAGTTGGACCAAACCTATGCAGTTGGACCAAGCTTATGCAGTTGGACCAAGCTTATGCAGTTGTACAAATCGGCCATTTTTGCATGGCTGGGTGGTGACGAAACTGGGTTCAGCACACATACAAGGGCGCTACTGCTCCTGAAGTAACACTCACTGCGAGGAGACTCAGAATTGGTTCACAGTGTGTAAACCCAAGCGCTATGAGGATGTACATTCCTATCACAATGACTCTACTGTGCATTGCTGCGACAGTTGATTGTTGTACCCTGACAAGGATGGAAGGTCTCACGAAAGAAAGAATTGAACCGGTCACCGTAGTTACGAAAGGTCTCACGGAGAAAAGACTTGAACCGGTCACCATAGTTGGTACAGTGGGTAGCACTGTCACGCTGCCGGGGTACTTGCAGAGTCCTAATCAGTTTTTCCAGAAAGACCGAGAACCCATGTACGCTATTTACCAGATATACGAGCTGACGATGAACTCTCTGGGCTACCAAGTCAACATTCGCTTTCTCACGTGTACAGACGAAGGCATGTACAGGATTGGAAAGGAGACTTTCTATTTGAGAGTAAACAGTGATACGTGTGGTATGTTTTACTACACTGCCAAGGTTGACACAGGGACGAAGGCTGCAGTCATTGCCCCGCTCCAGGGTGTCATTCGAATCTCCAGGCTAGCACAATACCACAATAAGCAAATGTGGAGTTTAAACGAAGTGTGGAATGACACTATGAGCAAAGAACAAAGTCTGGGTTCCTGCTGTTTCCTGGTTGACAACGGGACAGCATTTCGTGGATCTGGAATTGGAATTGGAGTTGATGCATCGTCCTGGCAGTATTACATGTATCAGAGACACGGAGAGGTCAACGCAAGCTGCTCAGATGTTCAAGTTGCTACATCCACACTTCCTACTGCCGCAGCAACTACAACGACAACTACAACGACAACTACAACGACAACCAGACAACCCATTAGAGTACCGGATCTCAAGGAGCTGGATAGTGTCGAAACGGGCGCAGGCCTGGTCAACGTGAGTGAAGGTACGTTGTGCGTTTTTTGGTCAGTTTCATCATGATACTATGTAGCTTTTTATTACAATCACATCTCTCTCTCTCTCTCTCTCTCTCTCTCTCTCTCTCTCTCTCTCTCTAGATATACAAGACATCGTGAGGATGATGGACGAACTTGAAAAATCGTGGAGGTCTACTGGGAATACTTTCAAACCCTACAGTGTCATGATAGTCATTGCAATGACGATGCTGATTCATACAATCGTGTTTGAATAGCAGACAGCCTGTCCTGCAAGCAGATATACCACAGTTATTGTGAGGATATACAATGTTTATTTTTGTTGGTATTGTAAACATACATGCATCATTGTACAATGAATAATGTACAAAATAAATGTGAATACAATGAACCATTTCTATGCAGTCCTGGTGTTGTTTGACTAGAATCGCTTGCTCGCTTGTCGTCGTCGTTGTTGTTGCTGAATCTGGTGTATGACCATATTTTTGTCTCCCTCGGTCATATGAGCAGCCTGCACCCATTCTTGGTCTTGCAGCAGCTCATGGGCCAGGAGTCTCTCATTCTCACGGAAAGTCAGTAATTGAAGGACGATTCTTCTCACTAGAGTACACTCCATCACGTTGGGCATTACATCGTCAATGTCCCAGGAAGTGACTGGTGCACTAACATGGTTTCTTGGACACAAAGTCTTTACAATGATGTCGTACGTGGACACAGTTCCACTGTCATTATCACGCTCCGCGAAGACAACCTTTCCTTCCATCGCGTCTGCTATCATCACCCCCAGACTCCACATGTCTATGGCACAAGTGTAATCTTTCCGACTGGTGTCTGGGGCGTCACCAAACAGTTCTGGGGCTCTGTAGGGCTCCGTTACCACATTTGGACTCATCCGTTTGGAGGATTGTCTCGAGAGGCCCATGTCTGCCACCTTAACGGTCAGATCTTCTGTCAGCAGCACATTACGAGGTGTCAAGTCCCTGTGTATTATATTACGCCCGTGCATGTAAGACAGGGCATTGGCCACCTGAACGGAAAAGTGAGCCACAAAACTCAACGGAATCACCTGTACTGCTTTACCAAGGTCGTAGTAGACTTTCAGACCATGTCCATTGTGAATCACTGTCAAGGTGTAGGGAACGTAGGGCATGAGCATGGCGATATTCTCACCGTCAATGAAAAGATCGTGTATCTGAATCACATTGGGGTGACCCCTCAGTGCACTGAGACAGGAGAGTTCTCTCACGGTCGCATCCTCTACGCCAATTGTTGAATCGTTCTCTACAATGTCTTCATCCTCTACCACAGGGGGGTTGTGACCCCTCGGTGCACTGAGACAGGAGAGTTCTCTCACGGTCGCATCCTCTACACCAATTGTTGAATCGTTCTCTACAATGTCTTCATCCTCTACCACAGGGGAGTTGTGACATTTCAGAGCAAACGCCTTTCCAGTCTTCAGACACGTGACTTTGTACACAGTTCCGTATGCGCCTCGGCCAATAATGGAGCCTTTCTGGTAATTCTCCATTTCTGAAAGTGAGACTGTTGCTGACGCAAAAAAAAAACAAAAAACAAACAAACCCCAAAGTGTTTGAAGGATTAGATACCCTGTCAATATGATGGTATTATATACAGCAATGGTTTGGTTCGATGACCAGACCTTTTCCCTGTATTGGACCCGACTATAGCAGTTGGACCAAAACCTCGATGGCTGGACTAATCCCTGTATTGGACCCGACTACAGCGGTTGGGAAGCTGGGGACACACACAGAGCGTACTTAAAGTCTCTGTGTTGTTGCTGCAAAGGTTGTCAGCAGCCTGTGTCACCACGCAGATCGGTATGGAGCAACTCTCCACCACCCATGTAACATTTGAAAATGCTACATTCACCAATTCTACGCTCTTCACTAGTACGAACTACCCGTCAGGTTCGCATCACTATCTCTACGAATACAGCCGCACCTTTTACATCCCTCTTCTTCATGGACTCGTTATGATCACAGGCTTGGTTGTCAACATGTACATGATAATCATGATCTCTCGTAAGGACTCAGCTAGGCGTGTCCGTGATCTCGACGTGTTCTTTTCACATCTGGGAGTCTGTAACATGGCCACTTTGCTGACTTTGCCTGTGTGGGTCACTCAGATGATTCTCGTGAAGGGCTGGGTGTTTGGCTACCTGGTGTGCAAACTGATGACAGGAGTGATGACAGTGAGTACTACCACTCTAAAATACCGTAAACACATACTCAAACACACGCCTGCCTTTCAGCTCATCTAAAGAGATTTGTTTTGTTTTTGTTTTTTTGTGTCCCCACAGTTCAGTTTCCAGTACGGCATATTTCTCATGGCCTACATCAACATCGAAAGATACATGAAGGTGGTGAACAACAGGTCAACACTCAAGGGCCTGGTCCCGAAGAGACACAGTTCTGACAGGAGGAGGCTTGTGTGTCGACTGTGCGCCTGTGTGCCTACACTCTCTGCTCTTGTGGACATATGCTATTACACCGTTCGTCCCGTATCCAAGGACAACGTGATGTGTTTCAATGATATGCCTCATCGTTACCAGCTTGCCACCTTCTGGACCAGGACAACCATGTGTTTCTTCATACCCATACTTGTGCTCGTTTACTGCAACGGTATGATAGTGTACACTGTGAGAAAGCACTTAAACCGCAATTCCTTTGGTGCGAATCTGAGAAGAGCTCAAGTGCTGCCCTTCCTCACAGTTACGTTGTTCATATGCTGCTGGATACCCTGGATCGTAAGTGCCATATATTACCGACAACGTGTCAAATATAGGGACGTCGAATATGAGGAGATTAGATACGTGGTGCTTAATGTCTGCACGGCCATAGGAAACATGTACTGCATCACTAGTCCCACTTTGTTTATTGTCATGAGGCTCCGCAAGACTTTGACACCTGTTTCCCAAAGGATTGATACACCGAAATGTAAACGCGCAGGGTCACAGTGGACCAGTTCCACCTGTGAACAATCCACAACATAACCAAAGAGTGACGAGGACTGTCAAGGACTACCACTGCAACGGACCTGACTGAGGGAGAACGTGCTAAGCAAAGTGTTGTTTTAACTGTGAAATAAACCCATCGCTATTGTCACTATTGTCCATTGGTTTTCATTATATATATATATATATATATATATATATATATATATATTTCATTGTATATCACACAAGATCACACACTCCCAGGGTGTACAGAATCACGTTTATTGTTACAATAAAACATAGTTCGAGTGATTGAAACCCTCAGGGTTTTGTCAAAATATATACAGGTTTCAAAGAACATGTTGATCATCGGCGGAGGATCCTAAGCACACACAAAAAAAAAACCTGAACAAAACATAATAAAACAGCATTGATATGGGGTACCTAATGACTCAGTGTTGTTCAAAGGCGTTTGGGTTTTTTATTATCCAGATAATACTGTCATACATGCAGGTGCACAGCGTCATTTGCTCCTGTGGAGTCAGCAAGGTTCTGACTGAAGATATCACTTTTTCATAGATAGGATTCAGAAACCAATAAGTCAATGACACAGTGTTAGGTGTTTTAGGTTTTTTTTATTGTCGTGTTTGACAGAAGAAGGCGACACAGGTTGTCATTCTTTCAATAATAGTGTTTCATCTTTGAGTATTCTTTGTGAGTGTGTATATGTATGTATGTATGTATGTATGAAACGTCACGTGGTTCACATGTCAATTTTCTACATCCTCGTTGGTGCATTTTCTCCTCTTCACACTCAGTGCGTCTAGGGAGTCTCTGGATTGCTGTGCTTCACTCCTTTTACGCGCCCGGCTGGGTGACTTTCTTGCAGGTTGTCGCCTTTGAGTTGCATCTTGAGTGTCACAAGGCGTGAGACCCTTTCGCATGGCTAGTGCTGCTTGTCCATTCGATTCACTCAGACCTTTCAGCATGACACTGAGTTTCGACGACTTTCGAGTCCTAGCTGTCATGACCTCTCCCTTTACGACCACCATTGTAGCAGCATAGTCCCGTTTCAACATATCGACTGAGAACACGTCAGTGCCGTGAATGCTGTCAAACACATCAACTGCATCCTTCCACTCCCAATCTTCCTCTAGTTCGACCAGGTGTCCCCGATTATCGCGGTTGACATTCAAGGCTATCTTGTCCTGATGATAGACAGTGCGCGTAGTACAAAACGAGCTCACATTTTTCACGGGTACGCCAGAGTACTCGACTGAGTACACGCTCAGTCTGGGCCCGTGGAAGGTACCTCTTGGACCCAGTCTAGACTCTCTCAAATGCCTTTTGTTGCAAGCCCCCTTAGGAGCATTCTGACGCATCGCCCTTCTGATAACGCCCCCGTAATACAAAGGCGCAGAGCACTGGAAGATCTCCCCTCCCAGCGCACACTTGGTGAATGTGAGTTCGTTCAGGGGCTCAATTGCAGCTGTTGCTTCCAGTATTACAGAGCACACTGGGTCCTTGTTGAAGTCCAAGGTGAACATCAGCCTAGGAGGCTCATCGTCAATTCCCGAACACTGACCAAAGGCATTGCCACCATCTAAGTCTCCTTTATCATAGGCGTCGACCATCTTCGCGCCCAACTGAGTCCAAAACTCTGAGTGAGAACCCGGAGCGTATAGGGCCAGCATATCGTACACGGCTTCGAGTGGGACCGTGATAGAGCCCACTTTCTTTTGAGGATTAGAGTGTCCTTTCCTCGTGTGCGAGGTTTTGTTGGTTGCATATCTGTACGTGCACAGCTTGTAATTTTTCATTACCGCAGGGTTCCACTCGCGAACCGGCACCTTGCACGTCGAGCACAGCATGATCATTTCATGCGCCGCATCACTGCCGCACTCGATGTCCTTCTCTGAGAAAAACATGTCATCTATACCTGCGATGCACAAGTGTTCATTTTTCAAGCTGGTCGACAGGTGCTGCTCGTGGATCTGGGTTAAGATATACCCTAGTACCTTGCAGGCGAAGTTGCCCTGTATATCCACCGCACGGGGACATATGTCCGGTAGACAGGCCGCGACGCACAGCTTGTAGACAGAGTTGGTCTCCAGGCAGACCTGTCCGAAGGACAGCTCGTTTAAAGCTTCGAGTCTGCACTCGTTCAGTCGTTTCATGTAAGCCCTCAACTCGGGGTAATCCTTCTCGTCTGGAATTTCGGTCCACGGAGGGATCCATATGTCAAACACAAAGTGACACGCTAGTTTCATGGCCTCGGCAAAGACGAGCTGGTTGATGCAGAATGAAACCCTACGACTGATTACTCCGGTACACACGATGTGACTTGCGTATAGGGCGGCCACGCAGGCATCTCTCGCGACGTCGAACCTCGAGCTGAACTGCATGATCTCAGACTCGCCGATCATTGTAGCTGACTGGATTAGGTTCTGTCTGTAAAGGCACACTGCAGCTATGCGCTCCATCTTGCGTTTCTCCACCGTGTCTTGTATCTGCTTAGTGCTACGCGTGCGTGTCATGCACTTGGGGAACTCAGACTCCATGATCAGACAACGATCGGCCCAGGCGTTGCTCACGAACCCCATTGTGTTGGTGTTCCATACGAAGCCGCAGTTGTGCACGGCCTGATACTTGACGGTGTCGACCTTGCCGCTGCTCGCGTCTCTGGTCACCACGTCGCTCTCCAGTACGCTTGTATCCAGGAGGTTCTTGAACGTGTTGGGGATCACATTGGACTCTCTGTCTACAGCTTTTATGTTCTTCTCGTGGGTTATGTGCGCATCGTCTATCATGACCACACAGGCGTTCCTCTTCTGTTTGTACTTGAAAGCTTGCGGGGTGAAAGATGTCAGTGTCTCTATGCAACCTCTTATCCTCCTGAACTGATAGTTCAGCACATTGTTTGCGTAGGTCTTACCTTCCCCGGGACCAGTAATGTTGAAAAGCATGATCCGTTCGATCGTGTACCTCGGTGCGGTGTTGGCGATAATGTAATTGAACGTCGTCGACGCCTGAAACAGCCTGCCCACTTGCAAGCTGTCGCAGAACAAGTAGCGCACCAATGCGTGGTCGTACACTTTCACCGGATCCAGAGCGCTGGGCTCTTCCGAGTGGTCTTCGTGACTACACGGCGCCAGGTACAACAACTCGTGGATCTCGGCAAGGCTCTCGCCGAGAGATAAGCTCGAGTTGCTCATGTCGTTGTCTATCAAGTCACTCAAACCTTCATATAACGAATCGGTCTCGCTGAACCTGTGTCTGACCAGGATGTTGAAGACCATATCTGCTATGCTCTCAAACTGCCTGCGTCCTCTGTACTTGACTTTCATTTCTGCACTCAAGCGTTCCAGTTTACCCAGATGAGGGTACAGATTCGCAAAGTAGTAACTGTGGTCATCTTTGCTCACGGTGAAAGGGTGATGCTCGGATGTGTTGTAAAAACAAGCGTAGGCAGTCTGACACTCGCCGTTGCACGCTCCGCGGGTGTCACCGTTGCGCACTCGCTTGCAATAACAATGTCCATTATTCAGCAGAGACGCCAGTGCTTGTGTTCTGCGTTTGCTCCTTATGTCACGCAAGACCTTGTCGATGCGTGGTTTTGCGATAGGCATGTGCCTGTGTATCAGCGAGCTGACAAACAGATCGGGAGTCTCCCTCTCAATGAGTTTCTCCAGAGAGTATCTGAACACCAACAGTCCTCTCGTCTTCACCTGGCAGCTTTCCAGCGAACAGCTGAGGTTACGTGTGAAAGCTTTCACTCTCTCTATGAATCTTACATCCTCTTGCACGTTCGCATCATATGCAGTTTGCACGACCGTGTGCTTTAGCCATTGTGTGCCTGTGAGTTTAGAGAGGAGCGAGAGGAACAACGCTTTGCCCTCTCCTTTACTTGCACTGTCCGTAATCCTTCCTATAGAGTCATCCAGAACCTTGACGTTTAGGTTCATTATCGAGGGGGGGAGGATTACCATCTGTCTACCCGTTTGACAAGCTGGTGTGTACATGGAGCCCTGTAGTTCCTTGACCTTCTTCCGATCCACCTTGTCAGAATTAAGCGTATCGCTGCGGATGTCGACCCAGTTGAACATTGAGCTCAGCTCCCCCTTGCTGTCTCTCATGGCGATCATAGCGTTGTTGAGAGAAGATGCCTTTTTCCTTACCAATTGTAGTCGCATGAACGCATTGAACGCCTCTTCCAGAGTTTCGTTTCTGTCCGCAGAATACTTACGACACGAGGCGTCGTCGTTGTCGTCCTCATCCTGGTCATCATCAGCTTCATCTCCTCTGAACACGTCCATGTTGACACTTATGTTCATGAGACTGAGCAATTGGGTACCGGACAGTTCGTCAGTGTCGTCAGATGCTGTACCCGCTGTAGATTGCGATTGAGTATTTGTTTCACACGAGTCCTCATTGTTCATGTCTAGGACGAAACAAAACAAGCGCCCGTGAGCGAAATCCTCTCTGATAGGAGGTGACATGCTGCAAAAGTCTGGGTTTTCCAGAGTCACTTGAAGAAGCTCCCCTTTACAGCAGTAAGTCAGGTAAAGGAGCAATTGAAAGGTTGCTCTGTCATTTATTGACAGCGCGCCGAATGATAGCTCATCACATGCCTTATCGTGCAATATGTCAGTTTGAACAGCAAAGAACAATGCTCTCCTGTTGGAAGGCACCTTGACCCTCGTAACCACAGCTGTATTTGCCTCTCTGTGAGGCAACACACACGCCGTGGACACAGCAACAGTCTTCCTAGCTGCCATGTCTATATCTGCTTGTGTACGTCTGGTCTCACAAACACAAATTGAACACTGTGTGATTCATATTCCTAACCCTCAGACATTGTACATTAAATCACGATTTCATTGGCAGAGTGTGGTAGGGTTTGATATTTCACCACCGACACCACAACCGCTTCACACACTTGTTCACACAGCCTTGGTTGTTATCCATGGTTCAAGTCAGCCATGTCCGCTCTTGAAACATTCAACTCTACGTAAGTTTCAGTTTAACAGTTAGTTGAGCTCTTCTGGGTGTGTCCCTTGCAAGCTTGGTTGGAATCTCACTCCTTGGTTGTTTGGTTGTGATACGTTACCCTGATTGTATGTATGCACACATCAGTACGCATCAGTATTTGTATGACCCACAAAAAAAGGAGGAGGAGGAGGGGGCGGGAGAGGGAGACATTTTTTTTTTTTAATAAAAGTACGCTACAAACCTCAGATGTTTAGACTTAATCATGAACAAAGCAGTGCCTTTTGTGGACTTTTTCCCTAACATCTACCCCGAGCGCAGAGCTGTCAACCCTGAGCTTGAACCCCAACTAGTCGGGGTGATGATTAAATCTATCATCTTTCATAGGCAGGAAGAGGCCCTCTTGTGCAGAGGGTTGGTGGTACAGGCTCGAGATATCAACATTTACACTTCGGTACACTTCAAAGTTACCGATATAGCTCCGGTTGTGGGGTATGATCTAGACCTGATTCGCGATCAGGATGGTGAAGAAGAAACCTGGGAGCAGGTACGGGAAACTTGGTCTAGACATTTTGTTGCCGAGCCAGTGTACAGTCACGTACTACACGACGACATTAAGCGAAAGGTAAACGCTCAGGTGTTCCCGCTGAAATCCATATCGTTGGCCACAAAGTACATAGAAACCGTACGGGGTGCACTGACCTTTGGAGATTTTTGCCCGGACAGGGGCTATTACATTTCTCGAGATGGGAACACACCTGCTCTGTGCTCAGATGTAATGTTTGGTAGAGTGTACTTCATGCCCGCAAACAAACTGAACCAGGTCATCTCAGTCTCCCAACTCATATATGATCATGACAAGTCAGAGGTTGAGGCTAAGCTCTTTGACATGAGACACATGCCACATTTCTACAAGGCAGCATGTCTTGACATCGAGACTGTGTTTGACCAGTCGTACCGGGATACGTCTCTACAATGCAAGTCTTTTGCCTACAAGTTCCCCTACTGCACCGAGGGCATGGTCGCGGACATGACCGCGTATAGGAATAAGCTGGTTCACGCACTGACTGCTGGCAAAAAACAACTGCCCAAACACAGTAAGCACGTCTCCATCCCTGCTCTGGCACCTGACATGCCAGGTCAGCAGCACGAGATAACTTGCGTATCTCTCGTGATCCTCAACTCCCACATACCCAAAACCTCGGCCGACCACCACAGGAAAAAGCTGATCGTTCTCTATAACAGTACACGCGGCCATCACCCAGAGGTCGACCACGAACTGGTCAGGAGCGTTGGTGTAGACGATGCCTCGAGGATTCTATTCTACCCGTGCTCCAGTGAATTCACACTCGTGGAGAGAATGATCGCGTTGTTGTACGAATACGGTATAGAGCTCCTGTACGTGTACAATGCAGAGTTTGACGTAAGGGTAATCCAGCAGCGTGTGCATTTCTACGCTGAATCCAACTACGCCAAAGGCCTCGATTGTGCTGCCCGAAAACGATGTGTCTCCTTATTGCAAGCCTGGAACGGGCTCTTCATAACCAGGGCCTTGTCCAAGGACATGGTGCCCTTCTTCCAGTTTGAAAACGTACGCTACCTGAATATGTACAAGGAGATGCTCAAGAGCCTAGGCTCGGTGTTGCTGAAGGGAACACTGACCGAGTGCAAACTTCAACTGATATCTACGCACATCGGCAGGTTCAACAAAGAGAAGGCTAAGCTGGGCCACTTCAAGATGAACAGCTGCGGCATGAACATCATAGATTTGTACAGGATGGCGGGGACTAGAGAGATCAAGTTTGCCTGCACCAGCATGAAGTTGAACGACGTCGCCCCCTTTGTCATTGCTAAAGTCAGGAAGCTACACAGAAAGCCCCCAAAGGACACCAGAAAGCTTTGTAAGTTGGCCGACGTCAGTTACGCTAAGATGGATGAGATGATCAGCACAGGGGGGAAGAGTCTCTTTGCAGTGCTTGTCTACAACTTGGTCGACTCTCAGCTGTGCGCAAGGCTGGCTAAAGTCCTCAACCCCGTCTCAGCTCTGTTTCATCGGTGTAGGACTACTCTCAACATAGACGTTGTGGTACACGGAAGAGGGGATAACTTTGGAGGCTTTGTGCAGAGTATTCACTCGGTTCAGATCCCTCAGCTAAAGTTCACACTCGATACTCTCAGAGTCAAAGCAGGACCCGTGGGTATGACACTCAACGGTCGCATGCGATGGAATCATGCACTCGACCTTGACTATGGAGACAGTGGTGATCAGTGGAAGGGGGGGTCAGTCTGCGACCCTCTCACGGGTCTACACTACTCCGGACCCGGCATGGGCTTGGAGCTTTCGTTTGACTTTGCAAGTATGTACCCGTCCATCATGTGCGCTCTCAACATCTCGCCCGAGACTACCATCCCGTGGCCTCCTGCGACATTCCCCCATGATCTATCGGGCTGGGTGTGTTACCACTGGGAAGCTGAGGGGTTTGAATACGCATCGCTCATTCTCAAGTACGACCAGGAGCAACGCGGCTTTGTCCGCGCGCCGGCCGTATTATCGTCCTCGGCCGAGTACTTTCTCAACCAGCGAGCCGAGGTGAGGAGGGAACTCAACAACCCTGACATCGGCGAGGTCGATCGGGTGTACTGCAAGATGCAGGAAGGAGAGTGTAAAGTTCTGGCCAACTCTTTCTACGGAACAGCTCCTCAGCCCTGCGGGCCTCTCATATCTGCTCATGGAAGGCGACAGATTTCCGTGGTAAACAAGTGCGTGTCTTCCTTCTACCAGCACCGCTGCCCTGTCGTCTACGGAGACACTGACAGTGTCTTCGTCTCATTTGGATACGGACCCGGGGACCTTCCTGAGAGCGAAGTGTCCGATGTAGTTGATTGCAGAGAGACAGACACCGCATCCTCCAGTCGAGAGGCTACCACCGATCAACTGGAGCGTTTTGCCTGTAACGCCCGGACAGCTTTGTGTGACAAGTTTAAGCGGGCTGGCGCGCAGGTGCCTGCCTTTCTGGACTATGTGCACACGGCCTTAGTGGAGGACACTCTCGAGAGGATGTACGTGATAGGCAGAGGTAATACGCACCAAAAAATAGTCAGAGATCCAAAGGGAACATTCACCGAGGAAGGGTACCCTGTGTACGTGGCCAGAGTCCCTGGATCTGAAGATTTGAACGACGTAACCGGGCCCTTCGTCAAAGATAGGAGAGTCAAGCTGGAATACGAAAACAGTTGCTCCATATACTGTCACGTAGCTAAGAAGACCTACGTAGCACTCACTCACAACCTGAACGCAAAGGGCGATCTCTCGTCAGTCTCTGTAAAGGTGAGGGGCTTGTCGGCTTTCAAAAGTATGCGATCGCCATGCGATTCCGCCGTCACAGAAACCTTCATAGCGTGCGTAATGAGGGGAGACTGTATCAAGCTAGACACCGGCAATGTCTCCTGTTTCTCCACATCGCCCTGGCACCAGCTCCAGTGCGGAGATGTAATCTTATACCTGGAACAGCAACCGCATGTAGACGATCTAGGGAGGTGGCTTGAGGTAGCTCGAGGTAGCGCTTTTCTCACCGCATACAGAGTAGAAGACGTTGTAGCATTGCAGCTAGATTCTGGCTTCTCTGCGGTCTCTACGAAACTCATCCCTGTGCTGGGACACGGACCCGACTCAGTTGTAGTGAGGACACTATACAAGGACTGGAAATATTGCATGAACCACATGTTCTCACACGGGCAAGCTATTCTCAGAGACTTGCTCACGTGCAAAGCGTCCGAACTCATTGCGTCCAAGATGGGAGTAGGGTTCTTTCCTTGGAGTAGTCTCATAAAATCCTCAAAGAACAAGCACTTTAGTCAACAAACATTGAATCGCTTGAAGGTTGCCAACTCCAGCGTCAAAACGACTTATGTAGAGATTGTAAAGACATGGCTACAGCAGATCACAGGACTCTCTGTCAAGCCTGTCGAGTGTAACGAGTATCACAAGTGTAATCCTTGTGAAGCCACTTTCTGTCGATACCCGTTGAACCTACAGGCTAACACAGGGTGTATCACGGTCATGTTTGGAGGCTCACTCATATGCGAGGCCAAGCAATACAGATCCAGCGGCAAAGTCTTTTCTGACAAGGAACATGATGATGATGATGATGATGATGAGCAGCGCAAACAGCACAGGGAAACCCAGACTCATCCATTGTATCACACAGAGCTTATCTCTCATCCATACCAGCCTTTCAACAAATGTTTTGCCAACTCCAGGGTGTTGCTAGCTCACCGCGCAGACTACACTTTGGTCAACCGCTCGGGGAAGCTTGTGGCTCACTGTGTCATAGACTACTGCTTACCCCGCTTCATGTACAGCTCAGCTCTAGGCACCCACTGCCTAGATGATTGCAAAGAGCACCTGCTCACCTCCATCGCCTCTGTCAGAGAGAGATTGAAGAGGGCAACCACGGCTTTCAACGCAGTAATGAACAACTGCCCTGAACACATGATACCTGCTTGTGGGACTCGTGAATTGGAGCACCTGCGAACGATCAGGGAGACTGTAACTCGTCTACCGAGAGAGAAACTTGATGTGTGTCAGAGGGTGATCACCGGCGACATGTCTCTACGGCCCCACGATGTCTACAGGAACCTGAGTGAATCACTTGGAAAACGACTCACCGAAGCCATGTCTGAGGGCATAGTGTCCCTTATAGACGACAACCACAACCCTTCCGTTCTCCCCCGCTCACACGCCTCCATCTCGCTCACGGTGCCGACTGTCATGTTGGCAGACGCGGGGATCGCTTCCTCTAGCGGTACGCTGTCCATATCGAGAAGCGAGCTGTGTGAAAGGACCCAAGTTGACCTGGCGGGTCTTCTGTACCAGACCTTACTCGTGTTGCAGCTAAACACTCCGGACGCGTTCCCGTCATCGAACACAATGTACCCTGAGTCCATTCTTTGCATCATGCCCTACTCTTGCGCCGACACGAACCTCATGCGGGCCTGGATCGAAGTCTTCGGACAGAAGAAGTGGCTCAAACCCAACCGAGTCAAGCTCGGGAAGAGGACACGCTCTCTTGCTGAATGCAGGGAAGTTACGTATCATTGTACAGGCTGTAAAAACTTTTACAGGGACCTGTTCGCCAACAACGTCCCGGGTCACAGGCTTATTCAGTACGTCTACGGTCAAGACATGAAAAGAAAGATAGGACAGTGTGTCAACGAAAGACGCTTGTTATCTTGATATTTGCCCAGGCGTCGTCGTCCTTGCACCGTACGACCCGATACCATTGGCAACTTGGGATTGACACGAAATGTCAGTGTATATACGATTCCGTAGGTACGCATCCAGTAGAGCAAAGTGACGATGGCTTTCAGTCAGAAGGAGTACGTGTTCTCCCACACCATGACCAAGGTCATTCAGGCTCATCAGCCTGCGATGTTCAAAATAGACTTGAGTAGTCTCATACCCATGGGTGACTGTAGCCCTCTGTTCGTCATTGACAACATGTGCATTACCGCGTACAAGCAGGGTACCACTGAGAAGGTACCGGTCAGGTTCGCTGTACTCAACGACAACAAGAAAAGAGTCTTGACGAACGATCCGTGTAAACTTTCTTCCAAGTGGCAGATTGACATCAACAGCGGATCCTGCGTGAAGATAGCGGGCACCGACACCCTGCCTTTCAGTCGTACCCTGTCTGTGTACGATGAAGAGAACAAGCAGGGTCTCGTCAACGTCCTGGCTTTCATGATGTCAAACAGCCTCTGGACCTCAGACAGAGCAAGAGGGGCTTTCGATGTTCTACTTGGATCTACCCGAGGGGAGTTTGAATTCACATGTGAGCTGTGTTCGGAGATTGGCATTGCTTGCGTTACAAAAGGACCCGGCGGTCGCCCGTCATTGTTCTCTTTCCCGCAGTGTGCAGAAGACGGCTATGTGTGCATACCTTCCCAACAACCCTGTGCTACTGACAAGGATTACGAGGCCCTCAGAAACCTCCTAGCTCTCTTGCGATCAGCTTCTCTCGACCATCTTAGCATCTTACAACGAGTCACCCTGGAGATGACAAACAGCCGAACATTTCAAGACGTCGACCGTTCATCTTTCCCTCCTACGCACAGGGGCAATGTTGTAATACCGTACGCAGTGATGAGATACGTCACATCCCTGTACCAGACCATGAGCGAGTACGCCGACAACTTCGCAATCGTGGAGGACAACACGCACCACATCAAAGTCGTAGTGGAGAGCCCCTCGGAAAACATAAGCGAAATCACCGGGTGTATATCCCTAACCCTAATATACGGTTCGAGTCTCCTGGCCATTTACAGTAACCTCATCCATGGCATGCAGTATGCGGAGGAAGAAGAGCAAATCAACAGTATTGCCAACATCACACAGTTGAGCACCGACGTGTTGATCAGGAGGACCCGATTGGATTTTATATTGGGAAAACCGATGTGCCTAAAGGACTGGTGTACTTTTTACTATGGGTAAACGACGAGGGATGAGGGAATGTGTGTCATGTTGTATGAATAACAATGATAATAAAGACGATGTCACAACTTAATGGTACATTGACTGTATTTTATTTTACAACATACATCTGCATAGTCATCGAGACAACAAAGACATTGACAACCACAATAACCCTCATACAGTGGATCCTGTATACATTCAGGGCTGACGTAACATAACATAACATTACATAACATTTCATAACATAATCACAGGAGCTGTATATCCTCCATATCCTTGTGTGATGAACCTCCCGTCTCCACGCTCTCCTTCACCACCGTGCTGCTCATTCAGAGCTCTTGTAGTCTACGAAAGGGTCCAGTGAAAGGGTCTGCATTGACCGATCATCAGAGGTGTTGAGTAGAAGGGATGACACATTACTATGCGGGAGAGGGTGATAAGCGTGTATGACCAAATCGTGAGCCGTAGTGGTTGAATCTTGCGGGCTACGAGGTTTGGGTTCGACTGCGATGGCAAACACTCACTGCACAGAGGGCTCACTGGAGTGAGAGTCTGTTATGAACATATGAAACGTTTTCGTCCATGCTCAGGTGACTCAAGAGACTTGTAATCTCGGGAAAGTGGCGTGTGTTTGTCCCAAGTGTAAAGCCGAGCCTGTCAAATGTTACCTTAAATCGCTTTCCTGAGGAAAGTATAACCTCGAACAGGTACCCTGCCCTGTCCTCGGTCCTACTATGTATGACTGCACCCGGAATCTCATTATTCCCGTGTTGTATCGGCATTAGACTTTGTGTCACTAGGTGGTACTGTGATGAGCCTTCGGACAGATCGTCAATCGATCCCCACCATGCACCCTTGAGTACGTTTAGCATGTGACACATTTCGTCCATGATATTAGTCACAGGAAGCGTCTCAGGAGTGCAATCTACCTTCGCCGGCCTAGGCAGCACGTGTATGTAGTCCAAATCACCAGCCAGCTTTTGTAGCATTTCAATAGGAGTAGGAAAGTCACCTTGTACCAAGTCGCTACATACGTAATAGCCTCCACGGATCACCACAGGATATGTCGCCACCTGTGGCACATAGACATTGTGACAACCGTACAACGCCACAGCTTGAGTCTCAGTCTTGACTGTGATGGAACAAACCGCTCCATGTACGATGTCACCATAGTGTGCTGAAACAATAACGTCTCCAGTGCGACCTCTAGGTCTATGCATGTGGGACACAATCTGGGTTTCAGAGACTGAGCCCCACCAGCGTGAACCCAACCATTGTAAGAATGATAACCATGATCCACTCAACGGTAGCCAATCGAGCTTGGGATTCCCAGGGTTACCATCCTCCTCAGCGACAATCATCTGGTCATCGCCGTGCATGTGGCTGTTGTTTGATCGGTGATCGTGGTCCATTGTATCCTGCAAGTCACCTCGGTGGTCCTTGTTGTGTCCACCGTCATCATGTTGTGAGCATCCGTGATTGTCAGTGACAATCATTGTGTTATTGTCATAGGCAAGGCTGTCTTTGGACATGTCTAAATTATCAGAGTCAGTGGTTCTACGCCAATCGGCGATGTCGGACGAATTTGAATAGTGACTGCAGCGATCGTCTTGCCGTGCGTCATCAGAGTCATCGCATTCAGTGGTTCTTTGCCAATCGGCGATGTCGGACGAATGTGAATAGTGACTGCAGCGATCGTCTTGCCGTGCGTCATCAGAGTCATCGCATTCAGTGGTTCTTTGCCAATCGGCGATGTCGGACGAATGTGAATAGTGACCCAAGCGATCGTCTTGCCGTGCGTCATCAGAGTCATCGCATTCAGTGGTTCTTTGCCAATCGGCGATGTCAGATGAATTTGAATAGTGACCGAAGCGATCGTCTTGCCGTGCGTCATCAGAGTCATCGCATTCAGTGGTTCTTTGCCAATCGGCGATGTCGGACGAATTTGAATAGTGACTGAAGCGATCGTCTTGCCGTGCGTCATCAGAGTCATCGCATTCAGTGGTTCTTCGCCAATCGGCGATGTCGGACGAACCGGAATAGTGACCGAAGCGATCGTCTTGTCGTGCGTTCTCGCAATCATTGCAGTCAGTCATGTTTGGCAAACTGCTGTTGAGATCAGGTGCCGTAGAGGGTGTTTGTGCTGTACAACTGTTCCCACTGTCGTATAGCTTGCAGTAGCCGTAACAACACTGCGTGTTAGGTTTCTTGACACACACAACTGTCTCATAATGGTTCGCAGAGTGTTCCAAATATATCCCTTGGTTAGACACCTGCACACCCTTACACCTGTATTCAATCCAATGGCCGATGTATGTGTATATGCTTAAACCTAGCAAATCTGCAGCTGCTTGAATTTCCACCTCTGTTGCCCAAGTGCCTAGACAGCACATTCGGGACTGGATCACGTATTCCAGGACTGACAGATTCCCGCATCTCAAAAAAGTCTCATACGTAGCATCGTTGTTTTCCAGATGCCTCACCGTAGCGTGCCTAATCGTGGCATGATGCTCTTCTGTACCACATACGGCTTTGCTGATTGCTCTGAAGAAGCAATTCCCGTCAGCCCTTATGTTGACATTCTTACAAGGAATCCCCAAGTCGCCGATGTTTGCTGAAGGTATAGACTGTTCTTCACACTTCAGTTTCAGCAGGTTGCACAGTACTTGTGCAGTAGCGGCTGTAATAGGGTTGAACTGCAGTTGCCTTACTTTACTGGCACCAACAAACATGACATCTGAATCATCACTATCAACATTCTCCTTTCTCGGATCATGCGAAAGCCCGAGCGCATCATAACATAGAACGCGTGCCATTGTCACATCTCAGGCAATGTACCTCTGCTACTGTCATTAATACTTTACACGTGCTTGTGTACACACTGTTCTATCCCCATAATGTATTGTGAGAACCTTTGTGTCATCAATCTATCGTGACAGCATTTAGCTAAGATGACATCTCGCTTGTGGAAAGAGGAGAGTGAACATTCCAGCCATCTGGAACGTTTCTGTGTTGCAAAGTGCCCCAACTCATCCAGACCAAAATCACGTATCCGACCAGGATGTGGTAACATAGCATATAAATGTGGACTGATGTACTACGTTCATTCAGAGAGCTAAATTATACTCTTGGGTTTGTTGGTTGTCATAATGGACACATTTGTCAAGACTAAGTTGACAGAGTGGGGTTATGGTTTCTTGATCCAAAACTTTACAGCTAAAAACATTGACACTGAGACGTTCCTGGGTCTCACAAAGGCTAGCAATAGACGGTTGGCATGCCAGCTTTGTCTAAACGATAGTGGACACATGGCCGCGCTTCTAGGATGTATCCAAAGATTCAAAGATGACGTGAAGACAAAAGACGGGTAAGACTCGAAGTCACAGTATGTGTTTGTGATGTGTAATGGTTACCCTTGACCTTGATTGAAACACATGTCATTCCCATTGTACAGCACTCAGGTGGAAGAAGACTCTGAGGCTGAAGAAGACTCTGAAGCCGAAGAAGACTCTGAGGCTGAGGAAGACTCTGAAGCCGAAGAAGACTTAGAGTCCACCACAGAAGCCCCGCGGGTCCCAGAATCCTCCAAGCGCCTAGAGGTACTGGCTGAAGCCGCCGAGGTCGTAGAGATCGGCACGCTCCTAGAGACACTCGCACAAGCCCCACAGGTCCCAGAAAAGGCTGATCTCCAGGAGTTTCTGGCTGAAGCCGCCAATGGCGTAGACTTAGAGTCCACCACAGAAGCCCCGCGGGTCCCAGAATCCTCCAAGCGCCTAGAGGTACTGGCTGAAGCCGCCGAGGTCGTAGAGATCGGCACGCTCCTAGAGACACTCGCACAAGCCCCACAGGTCCCAGAAAAGGCTGATCTCCAGGAGTTTCTGGCTGAAGCCGCCAATGGCGTAGACACCTCCCTAGAGGCAACCAAAGAAGCCTTCAAGTTAATAGAAACAGCAGCCTACCCGCAGATCCTAGAGGCACTCGCAGAAATCACCAAGGTCGTGAGCACATCGCAGCTGTCAGACACCCCGCAGGTCCTAGAGGCACTCGCAGAAGCCACTAAGATCGTAGAAGCCTTGCAGGTGGAAGAAGCATCGCAGGTAGCGGAAGCCTCGCAGGTGGAAGAAGCCTCGCAGGTCACAGAAAACTCTGAGGCTGAAGAAGCCTCGCTGGAGGAAGAACCATTGCAGGTAGCGGAAGCCTCGCAGGTCACAGAAAACTCTGAGGCTGAAGAAGCCTCGCAGGTGAAGCAAGCTTCATAAATTGAAGAATCTCAACGAACAGTTCGGAAAAGGGTTACAGTCCAGACTTAAATGAGCATCCCAATCGCGGATTCAATGGTGCGGAGAATTGCTAACCTCGTAGTTAGGAGGGGTGTGATAGTGATGATAAGCCATACATTTTCATGTTGTAGGATTGGAATCATTGTATGTCATTGAAACTCAACTTTGTATCACCCTGTAGATGTTTTGCAAGATTACGAGATGTGCTGGAAATAAAAACAAATCAAAGAAGAGCTGTTATTGTCATTATCATTGTTTATTAAAGTGTTGACACCAACCTTCCGTACACATGTTACATTCATTCATTTTCATCCTTAGGACGTAACACAATATCACCAGTGTCAATACTCTGCACCTCTATAAGTTCACCACGGTGTTGTGCAACAACAACAGGACCTTTGCAAGTGTCATCAGTGGTATGCACAAACTGCATCAGTGGTTTGGTCTCACTATTATTGCCATTATTGGTATTCTGTACACCTGCAAGGTTGCAGGTGTACGAAGTGTTTGATTTAACAGCTAGCAGGTAATAACATGTCGGCGTTCCATCAACAGCTACTACTATGATAGTATACCGACGGCTATCACATCCATTCTCGTAGAACTCTTGTCCCATGTCCGGCGTCCAACATATACGAAGGTCACATTTGAGTACATTGGAGATACTTTCCATCACTTTGCAATGACATTTAGCTTGAATTATATCAACGGTGCTCTTGTTGACTTCCTCTGTGACAGATAATACCTGCAATAAAATAGAGATTGGTTTTTCATGTCCTAATTTGACAATCATGACATCGCGCACATCCAGGCCTTGTGTTATGTAGGACGCAATCTGTACTGGCTTACTTTTACCCGTCTCGATGTTAAACTCAGCAACCTGATTGTAGTGACTGTTGACATCCAGTGATGTCAAAGAAGTCAAAGTCTCATTTTTCACTATAGTAGGGTATTTGGTGTTCTCCGCAAAAGAGTCATCGGATTTCACATGTGCGACATTGTCGACTCCTAGAGTAGTACTCTGCTCAACCTTTCGGTTTTTTCGAAATGCCCGTTTGACACTGCGGCATCGTTTACGGTTTTGGGGGGTAGTGGTAGTCACGTCCATGTATGTTGGTTTGCGCAGTCTTTCTATGAGACATTGTATTTCATTCTCAAAGTCTTTGAACAGATTCGCCTCTGATGTTTCCATCGGTTTCTCCTCATCGTCCTCCTCTTCACCATCACCATATTTGACCAGGTGACTGTACGGTCTAAACATAGTCTCTATCCTTTTCAACAATAATTGTTTACGGTCCCTTAAACCGCAAAGTCTAACGTTGTTCAAATCAACACCTAACTCCTGCTTTAGTGAGCGCAATATATTCTCTGAGAGTGTCTTTGACTCAGTCAACTCCCTGTTGCTTTTAGCATACCATGAAATGTCAGACTCTTGCTGGTCAATGTGCTTACGGAGCTGTTGTATTACCCCCTTAAGTTCGGTGATTACACACTCAAGTTGTGCGTTAGGAATGTTTTGGTCGTGTATTATCTTTACCAGTGCCTGTACAATGGTGCGGATTTCACAGAACCTGGATTTCATATCTGTCACGTCACTAGTTAGCTGAGTCTTAACCTCTTTAATGTCATCCTTAACACCTGCTACACTGTTTTGTATACCAACAAGCGCCTTATCTGTCGACCTCTTTTTATTACACATCCTCGCAATGGTGTCTTCCTTTACACCCAGCGTGCGCTGTGAACGGTCAAGTTTTTCACTCAAGGTAGACATCTCATCTTCGTGTGCCACTTTACATTTCTCGGTTGTCTCCATAAGGTTGTCATGTGCGATGTCAAGTTTCGCGCACAGTTCTGTCAATTCCTCGATACGTTTGGTCTTCTTCTCTTGTTCCTTACAGTGTTCATCATTCAACATGTGCAACGTGAGCATATTTCTATCCATTTCAACCTCCTGTTTCTCCTTTTGAACACACTTGCGTTTTGCAAGGCGAAGCTGCTTACGGTATGTACAGAGCCTACCACTCGTAACACGTACGATCCTGATTAACAGGTTCACTTGTGTCTCTAGACGCTGTTGGATGTTGAGCATGGACGTGTTGACCGTGTGTGATGTCAATTCATCGATATCCTTCTGTAAAGCACTGAGCTCGGAGTTGTGCTCATCGTCCAGCTCAACAACATCATCATCGCTATCACCATCACCATCACCACCTTTTGAGACATTCTTCATGTGCACAAGAAGATCTTTCAGGGCACGTTTCACTTCATGGTCTCTCATTAGGATACTGTCAACATACATCAGTACGTGCTCCGCGTGTTTTACATCTTGTGCACTTTGTATAAAACTACACTCCCCAAATGTACATCGCAGGTCATTCCCCAATCTACGGATGATGACATCATAACATCCCCACAATTCCATAGCCAGATCAAATCCTATGACATTCCGAGCTTTCGTGTTCTCAAATGATTCAAACCACTTAGCCATCTCTCCAAAATTGTCTTCTAGGGCCTTGATCACTACCAAACTCTCATCCAGGGAGCTAGACTTATCCCTGGGGAGAGTGTCGAGCTCAGGTACTGCACTAGATGGTGAGGATTCCACCTTGGTGGCCAAAGGGAATAGTTTTGATATGATGGCCAAGAACGTGACAAGAAAATTGTTTCCAGTGTCCAATGGAGGTTGACGACACGCTGACTTCGTCTCCACGACTGCTGTGTTGTGAGCTCCCAGACAGGTAGAGCTCCCAGAATCTGTGTCTGTACGCGTGGCTATCTGTGGCAGATACTCGTTGTTCTCTTTCTTGTCGTCTGCAGTCTTTCTGCCACGACCACCAGCCTGAATCAGGGTCCCTTTCAGCTTCACCCCTTCTGAACCTTCGCTTACGCCGTGATCGACCCTCTCGTTTCTCATTCCGTCTGTACACTGAGAGGAGCGACGTTGTTGGCAGCCGTCGGTTGTCAGCCCTTTCACCTTTGTCCTCCCAGAAGCATTTGGATCCATGCTTCCACCATTGGGCAATTTGGTTTGTTCTTGCCTTTGCTTCTTCTTCTTCTTCTTCTTTGTCTTGCTCTTTATAAGAGATGACCGAGAATGAGGTTTCACCTTCCTGGTCCGAGTCTCCCCTCCACAATGTTTCACCGCTGCAATGCGCGACTTCCCACGCTTCTTCGTAGCTTGCACTGTAGACTCTACGGTGGTTGAGGCAATAGCGGTCCGCGTCGGCTCCTGGCTTTTGTTGGTTGCACCCTGCCGCGATCCATCCATCGTTGTTGATATGTCGGGAGACTGTAGCGCATAGAGTGGTGCAGATACCACCCATGAGCACCTTATCTATCTGCAGCACAGCTGAAACCCTCTTGGGCTCGGGTTCACACACAACAGGCGATGCTCGATAAGCATATCCACAGCGCTGACACAACTCGTCTTTGTCTCGATCGCTTGTAAGTAGGCAACCGTCGACCTTCAGCACTGCCAAGAGCTTCTCTAGCGCGCCGGACCAGTGACTGAGCGCCCCGCAACACAGGGCTGTGAGAATGATTCCCCAGTACGGAGCCTGTACAACCTCTTTAATAGAAGATTCACCTGAGCACCTGGTCATCTCTAAACCCATATACATTAGCTTCACACTGAACCATTTAGCTGAATTCGGTGACGGACATTGTGTCTGCTGGCTAACAGTACGCGAGAGAATACCTTCAGAGTCAAGATGCCACAATATGCTAGTTCCCCACCAGCGTGCGTGTTGTGACTCGGGTGTCCTGAAGATAGTGTCGCTGCTGCAGGATTGTAAGCGCTCCAGGGTCAATCTACTCTGCTCATATAAGACCTTGAATGCAAGCGGAGCACCGAGTATGGACAGTGTCTCCCTTACTAGGTCTGCAGCTAGACCGTCTCTTTCTGTAAAGTCCGGGGTGTACGAAGATACAAAGGTGAGAACGTAGCGGTTCACACTAGCGTATATCTTTGACACAAGCAGCTCGGGTTGGTGTCCGCAAAACGCGTCACCGGTGAAAGGGTACATCTGGTACGCTGTCACATCGGGTGCGTTCATCTTCACCCATGCCAACGGGGGTCTGGCTAGAACACTGATCCTTTTCACCTTGTGACCCTTGGTGTCAGTGTACGTGTTGGAAAAGTGTTTGGCTGTGACAAGACCGTAGCTGTCTCCACCGTGCATGTAAACAGCTCGGAGAACAATAGAACACATACTGGGTGAGGACTCGACAGGGATACGAAAGAGTCCATCAAGCCCGGGTCCTGTGAGGGTTACTGACATTGGTATCCGTTTCTCTATATCAACCATATGTACCCATGTGTATTCTACATAACTTATAGCATCAGCATCTTCAAATTGTACGGTCATATGCCGCATAGAGCTCCAATCACCTCTCTGACAGGGTGCCATGGTTGGCCGTGGTGGGTGTGCAACCTTGTTGAGGTTGGGAAGGAAGTGGGGACACAAAGAAGACACACTAGAGTTTGAATAGGTTTTATTTTCAAGTGTTACACAAAGAAGAAGAAGTTGAAGAAAAAGATGAACACCAAAAACAACTACAAAACAGAGCGTACTGTACAAAGGAATAAAAATGACCGTTAGTCATCGATAATGACTTTAGACTTCTCAACAACAGTCTCGTCTTCTATTATATCACCCTGGTACACACCATTATGTATCAGGTCACCTTGGACTGGTGTAACAGAGCACTCGTCGTGGCCCAAGCACAAATCAGTCACTTCATCACATTCACATTCTTCATCAGAAGAACCACTGGAAGAATCACTGCTGTCGTACATGTCCCCAATCTCGAGACAGCAGCTGTGAGTTGTAGTACACCTGGAAGCCTCCAAGTACGCATTCATGTCCTCTTTGTCAATGTCCGTGACACTCTCATCCAGAGGCTCGACTGTAGCATCCTCAATGTGGCGGAGGGGGTCCACTGGTTCTACAACAGGTTGCGTTTGTGAGACCGACGTGGAGTCGTCGTTGTCAGTAGATTCTGCGGCGATATCTCTGTACACACTCATAATTTCATCAATAGCCTCTTTTTTTCTACCCATCCTGTTTGTGATGTTTACATACAGGTAGAGGTTGCAGCTGGACAAGTTTCGAGTACCTTGAACTCTCTGCAACTCGGTGTTCAGTACTTTAGCTCCATAGTATTTGCAGATGATATCTTTCAACCTGGCAAAGGGTATAATGTGGACGGCTCTAAACAGAGCCACGTCCGTGGCGTGGCTTGCGAAGCCTGAAGTTGTTTCAGACATTGTCCTCGTGTCTCGACATCGAGATTATTGTAATGTGTGTAACAAAAAAAATAAATAATCACAGACCTTTGGATGTGCACATTACACAGCGTGAGTAAAGCGTTTCCACATCCACTAGTACTTCAGAAAATATAGGCTGCTTGCATGTCTTGCAAGAGGTGTACATCTGTTTCATTTCGGTAAATGTGCAGGTGTTGACGGTCGTGGTGCTCAATGGCACGTTTATCATGGGCGCGGCGCAGCAGGAAGATCCAAATCTCATCTGTTCAAAGTCAAACTCCACATCGATGTTTCTCGGGTTGCCTTTCACTTCGGACGAGTGAAACGTCTGATTCTTTAGACATCTCGAGCACCTCAGGTCTCCCTCCTCACGAGGAGGTTGGTTGCTGGGCTGTCCGGGTATCAGCAGTATCTGCTTGTGGTTGTGGTCTACCCAGTTGATGTGACAGTTGAGCACTGCGTATAGCAGCATCTGACACTCGGGCTTCAGTTCAGTCAGCTTCTGAAAATGCTCACTGTGGATAATGTCAACAGCTTGGCGCAGTTCGGGTAGGCATGCTGCGGCCATCTCCAGCGGCTGATCAGTGGTGTACGCAACGGCTAGCTTGTAGTAACAACTCAGGCCCCATTCAGAATTGAGTGTGAGCATAGGGTGCCCGATGGCTTTCACCACATGGAAGGCTGTTATGAGCTTCGAATAGTACGATTTCCTCCTGGCTGAAAAACTGAATTTTGACCACCTTATGGAATCTTTCCAATGTCTAACATTTCTGGCTGGCTGCAAGTAACCTTTCTTCTTGGAACGCCGAACTATGCCACCGTTGTTTGTTGTTGTTGTTGTTGTTGTTGTTGTTGTGTACCCTGATATCTTGTCCCTTGATCCTTGGTCGGACGGCTGACGAGGGCTTGTTTGATTTGACTGTGGTGATTTAGGAGTGACCCTGATCTGGTCGGATGCGCAGGTTGCGGTCGGTTGTTGTAGGTCTAGGTCTAGGATCTGGACATTTGTAAGGAATCTGATCGCCTCTGATCTGATTGCACACAACTTCTGCGTAGACTCCTCCTTGTTCAAAGCCAGAACATCCTTTTGGTACCTATAAAAATCAGCTAGGAGAGCCAGTCTGATTAGAACTTTGTTCTCCTTCACCCGAGCCAAGTCAGCCTTGTCTGGTAGAAGCGCTACACTGCACTGTGATTCTTGTGATTCTTCATCGACACACAAGGCCAAGGAAAGTTCGTCCCACAGCTGCAACAAGCAGAATTTGTAAACCTCGTCGCAGTCTGAAACCTTTGTCTTAGACGTCAACATCTTGACGATTTTCGTCTGCAATTGGGGCGCGGACCCTTTAGCTCTCTGTTTAGAATGGCAAACTGTGTTAAGACACTCGAGGTAAGCCTGCAACAGGATGGATTTTGCATAGCCACGGGACCACACGATTCCGGTGTCATCTACCCCTGCCCCGTCAACCCATTCGCGCCGGTGCTTCTCAAGTCCCCCGTGGTGTTGCATCTCTATTGTCCGGAACTCTTCCCTGACGAGGTCTTAAAAGTGCACGCTGAACACCTGGGTCACTTTTCGTCTTTACAAAACGTGCCCAGGATCAACAGAGACTTTGAACGGACGCTATTTCTGGGACTGTGCAACTTATTCACTCGAGAGACGGTCCTGTCACTGTACAAGACCACACTGACTGGCGAGGCCTTACAAGGAGTCTTGAGCTGTGATGTAACCTCCAAGGGAAAGAAAGAAGAAGAAGAAGAAGAAGAAGAAGAAGAAGGAGGAGGAAAAGAAAAAAAAGAAGCTGGCGACGGTGACTACCCGAGCGTCTTTGTCAATCACAAAGACAAACGTGAGCTTGTGTCTTTACTGCGCAGGCTACTGGGACTTTTCCAAGTGGACGAACTTCGTGATAATGAGATAATACACGAACATGGAGAGGAGCCACAACACATGTTATTTCTCTATCTGATCCAGCTGATGGCCATAATTGTGAGCAGCTGCATGGAGGAGAAAAACCTCGCTGTCATTATGGCCGTTGCGTCCGCCATCTTCCTGGAGGCCAACTTCTGCGACCCCTTGTGCGCAGCAACTCTGCTGAAGCCCATGTTCATTCCCTACTATCAGCAAGGGGGTAAGAAAAATAGAAAAGGTGAGTGCGCAACAGCGTGTCAGGAGCCTGAGGCGAGGCTGAACTACTACAGACTCTTCACGGGGTACGAACTGGACAACACAGGATCTGATGTGTCCGTCGGAATGATGGACACGAATCTGAGCTGGACAGAACACAGTGTACTGCAACGTGTGCAGGGATGCAAGATCGTGGAGCGTGACAGTAAAAAACTGTGGTTCGTTGCTCCCCAGATGGGTGACAGGATGATGATGGTTAAGGACTGTGGTCTGAGAATGATGGGAGGAAAGACGGATGACAAAGCCCTGAAGATCTGCACATATCTGATGTCTGACAATGTCATGGCGTACATGCAATGCGCCGTATTTGGCACAATTGCCAACATGCTGCCCTGTCACGCAAACAGTGAGTTCAACGAGCCTGTGTTGACTACCATCGACCGTTCTATGTCTACATTCTCACAGTACGTAGTTCGTCACCAGAGCGCGAGCCTGATGAGAGACCTGATTGGAATGAAAGACTGCTGCCTGTACACCACTGGGGTGGGGTTTGCTGGACAGGATAGAGGCAGTTCTCTGTGCTTTGGTAAAGTTTTCACGGGACCTGATGACAAGAGACCTTCTCAAAGTCCAGCGCGACTGGGGGTCTTTGCGTCTGTGATGATTGGGATTGCAACCAACACCATGATGAACGCTATGTTGACCATTGCCCTGAACCAAAACTCCAAGTGCGGCAGCAGTGTACACAACATGCTGTCTACAGCGCACAAGTCCGTGGGGGTTAGCAAGATGGTGACTGACGTGAGCTTTTACAGTCGCTATAATCACAGGTTTAACACTGGTGAATTCACAGAGGTGGCCTGTGTCAAAGCCATGAGTGACCCTGGCTACAACGGCTTGGTACACACCGAAACTCTGAACAGCAATTCCAAGTATCAGCTAACTGTGTCACACGGAGCCTTGCCCATGTGCATGCTCACCCTGGCTATGTCCATGAGACAGGCTGTCATGATGGTCATGGGGTTCTGCTGCGCCGAATTGGCCCGTACCATCTACGCTCCGAAGGCGAACGATGTGACACTGTGTAAAAATCTAACCGCGCTAGCTATGGCTGCAAAGTTTAGGCATGGCAAGGATGGGGATGAGGAGAACACCAATGTGTTTGAAGCGTCTTATGGCAGGGTGCTGAAGCTGACGGGTCAGACCTTTGTCAACCCAGGTAGGGGTGTTGTCAATTACCACGAACTGAATTCCATGGAGTGGTTACAAGCGGACGACGACAGTCTCCCTGACTACATACGCAGTTCCCTGAATGTGATAGGAGACACGCAGAAAGAGGTCCGAAGGATCATGCAGGAGAAGAATGTCTCGTACAACAGGGTGTTGTTCATGAGCGACACGAGTGTGATGAAATTCACCTCCATGTTTGCCAACAAAGAGTACATGATGCACGCGCCCATGATGGTGACTTCGTGCATGAGGATCTTCTCCAACAACAGCAACAGCTATGGCAGCCTCAAGCTTTGTAGACAGGGTTGCTACTACCCTGTGAAGATCTTCAGCAACAGTTGCATAGACACAAAGCTGTATAGCTCCCATGGACTAAACCTCCATCTCACCGGTGAGAATAATAAGACCACGATCGACGATATGGTCGAGAGGATCAAGAGAGAGGTCTCGTGTGTTTTACCCAGGATAGACGTTAACCGCATCAAGATGATGGCACCTGAGCTGAACGAAAAGGATTTCCAGTCACTGGTGTCTGCTGTTAAGCGCAACAACATCGATGTGATTGACAGAGACGGGGCTGCTTCAGTTCTACTATCATCAACATCGGAAGGACAAAGTCCTGTGTCAGTTCACCAATTCATTGGTAAACGGTCAAGAGAGGAGAAGAAGAAGGAGAAGGAGGAAAATGAGAAGAAGGAGGAGGAGGAGGAGGAGGAGGTGGTGAAGGGAGAGGACGATGACTTTGATAAAAGTCCTGAGAATAAAAAGACCAAAAGTGGTCTGACAATGTTTGAACGTGATGTGACCTTTGGATTTGATGACTCTACTGATAGTGATCAAGAGTGCCCTGACAATGTTTGAACGTGATGTGACCTTTGGATTTGATGAGTCTTCTGATAAAGACCGATGAACCCTATTGCTGTTGTTTGTTTGTTCTCATATACATTCATTGTACTGCTTTGTGTATGAAATCACTGTGCTGCTTTGTGTATGAAATGACAATAAAAGTGAAACAGAATGTGGATTCTATTATCATAATCATTTATCATAATCATTTATCATAATCATTTATCATAATCATTTAGTGGATTGTTTTTATCATAATCATTGTGTGGATTTTATTATCATACTCATTCCATAATCAATATTGTCTTTTATATTGCAAAAAGAGCCTTGACTCTACTGGGCTTGCTATTATTGTCATTATGCAACTGTGTTGTAAATGATGTAAATGACGGACGGACATGAGGAGTATACTGTGTTTCTCCAAAGATCTTTGCAAATAAATGGATTGCTGCTATAACTTCACTCGACTGTTAGGACTCTTCTTCTTAGATCACGGACCCGAGGGGAGTGTCGGTCCAGTGACACACTCCAACAAGAATCATGGTTGCACTTTCCTTTTTATTGTTGCAACTGCACAATCATGAAACAAAACAATACAAAACACAACCAAAGAAAGAAAATGACACCCAAGCACTAGCAGCTTTAGGAATATATGAAATGAAGCATGTTTAGGTGTAACAGTTCGACTATAATCATCATCTGCCTGTAAGCACATCCAAGTACGTGCAAGTCTTCTCTTACGGTGAAAACAAAGCGATTCTCCATGCTGCCGATTGTACTCCCCAAGTTATCGTTGTACAGTCTCGGCACCCTCATTTTACTCCGAGAATTGAGTCTTGTCAATTCTTCAGTGGCCGTACGGTAGTCTGACTCTCTGCAGTGAGTGAGCTCCAGCTCCCCATGTTGAACCCGTGAGCTGATCAGCGGATTTAGTATACCGCTGACTGAGATGAGTCTAGGAGAGTTGGAGTTGGCGTTGTCCTCGGGACAGGTGATCTTGGTAAATTTGCAACGAGGGGGCTCCCCGTTCTGGTGTAACGTTCTAGTCACATTGGGTGTGTCGAATGAACACATGCCGTAAATGTTCATAAAGTCATAGGAGGTGGAACATGTACTCAGTTTTTCCACATAGGATCTGACCATACCCTTTATATCTGAAAGCGCTTTATTTCTCAATTCACAGTATAGTCGTTTGTACGCAACGTCAATGCTCCCACAGCGTTGCTCTCGTGACATGGGTTCGTCTAGGTTCTGTAGCCTGAGTCTCTTCTTTTCAAGTTGACCCTTGTTGCTGTCCTCCTCATTGTCGGTCCTCATTGTCGGCCGTCCTTTTGGTTTGTTCAATTCTTCCCAACAAGGTAGTTTCCCGTAACACGCTTTAATGGCAGTCACAACAAAGAACAGTTCTGGGACACCTTTGTCTGACACTCCCAGATGCACTGGCTCACACGTGGACATAATAAGGTACGATTTGTTGCTCAACTACCTGATCAATGAGCTGGAAGAATGTACCGCACAGCCAAAGCTCTCCAGTGAAGCCTTAATAGAGTGTCTGGTAAAGCACCGAGAGCTAATCTCCGGTCCTAACGTTTGGTCCCCTAGAGCTCGAGCCTATGTGCACTTTGAAGAGCGTGCTCACGGAACGTTCGCGGTTCTCAAACCTAGTGGTCCTACTGTAGTTCGATTCCTGGGAAAGTTACTACCCGTGTACTGCAGGCTGTGTTTAATGTCAGATTGCCATGACAGCGCCAGAGCCGCGGCCCAGTCTTTGCTTGTGCGACTGACAGGATCAAGGGGGCTCAGGAGGAGTGTGGTTGCGGACTTTGAAATCAGAGCCTTGGAATACCTGATAGACAACCTGCTGGCAACGCCTCCCTCTGAATGGGGGGATGTGTGTCGATCATCTGACGTTTCGGCTGACACCAAGATCTCGGTTGAGCTGCTCTGGTCTCATTTGGTGCTAGTATACGCTGGCCATCGCAAGCTCCTGCTGTGTAATGTCGAACTCTTCTTCACCAAACCCCAAGACTCCCTAAACTTGTGTCCAGGCGAGCTTAGGACTGCGCTATTTGTACATGGCAAACATGACCCATTCTCTCAGCGCAAGGAACGGTGTCGACGACAACAACGGGTTTCGTATGCCAGACGATGTCCCGTTCTACCACTCAGCGCAGACCCTAGGGCTAGAAGGGGCGCCGGCAGACTCACTACTGCCATCACCCGACTTTACGAGTCTCGAGTGTCCCGTCTCTGCTGGCTGGCAGCCCTGTGGATCCTCGACGTTGAGTGCAACAGGGGCGCACTTCACTGGCTTTACAAGCCCGAACCGCACAGGCTATGATGACATGATGAACGCGATCACTCGAGCAGCCGGTCCACCGCCACCACACGTAGCCTCTCCCGATACAAAAGAAACACTCAGAGTGACAGGCAGCTGCATCGTGGCTCTGGAGAACAACGTACTCCTCCACGTACTACATGTAAACACTGTCGGCAATCAGAAGTTCAGTGCGATCGTTGTCTCCAAACGTCTCCGAAAGTACGCTCGGATGCAGTCCAACACTACAAAAACCGAGCTTTCGAGCAGACTGAGTTTCGTGTCAGACAAGAAGAGACTGCGCTCCCAACACGGCTATAAAAACACCCGCATCGAATTCTCATCCAACCCCAGTCGCAGCGCAAATTACACGGCCAACTCAAAGCTCCTACTACAGCCCTACTTCAGAGGGGTGTTTGAGACCATCGCCTTATCGCAAGGGACTTGCATGGTGTCAACTAAGCCCTTCACGGTTAGCAACGAGAACCTGACCAGCTACTTATACGGAGTGGCCAACCCACTGACCGTTGTGATCCTCATGAAGAACACAAAGAAACATTTCCTCACACCCTTCTTCTTCTCCTCCGTCAACGTCGCCGGCGAGGAGAGTAGACACCAACTTTTCTCGTCGATGTCAATCAACTCTCAAAAGGTGAGAAACGTAGCCGAGGAGCTCCGGGAGGCGCTGGGCAAAGTGGCTAAACTCGTAGAGATGCACGTCCATCTCAACAGGCTGTGCTGCGAGCTGGCTCAGGAGCGACGCGGCATGTTGACGTCGCAGGAGAAGATATGTCTGGTATACCTCACAGAAACGTATTTCATACAAGTGACAGACCGCAGTAACCCAAAGTACTGGCCTGGGTATAGAGATGCCGTGAAATGCGCATTTGTGGAACGTTACCGTAGTAATGTGTCTTCGTTTCAGGATAAAGTTCTCATCAATTACCATCTCAAGAACCCAGAGTTTATTCACTTGGTACCATGGCTCCTCGAGAATCCAAGCACTCTCCACGATAAGATGATAGTTGCGCACGAGCTGTACCTTAGAGAGGAGGGCAAAGTAAACGCTAGAGTGGAACTGATTACCACGGTCAACAATCACGTTGACCAAAACCACAACTGCTGCCCGCCTCAAGGATTTCCCAGCCTCAACGACATTGATTTCAGAGACCTTGGATACAGCCAGCAGACGCTTCGACTCGCTTTGGGTAGATCTTGCGCTTCCGCAACAGCCAGCCTCGACGGTGGCAAACCCACTGAATTGCTCAAGACACGGAAGTCTCACGCAGGACATACTAAGAGAGTTGCAGGCTAACCATTGGTGACACGGCAGTGTCAAGTGACAGCTCGACCATCAGCTGTAGGGTAGCAAGCACTCATGGCGGAGGCGGAGGCGGAGGTGGCGGCGGCGGTGGCGACCGTGTCTAGTGCGTCTATTGTAAAGGTCTGGGATATCGTAAACAGACACTTTGAATCATTACTTGTGACAGCAGAACGGTCTGCTACCAAGAGCAGGGCTGAGATCAACATACAATCTCAGACCAAGGAGTTGCGAGACATAATGGCAGTGTGCAGTAGGCGAATGCAGAATGTAGAAGCTTACATATCGGAATTGCAGAAACACGAAACTGGTGCTCACCACAATAACAACAATCGTGAGTCTGTACACGCGCCATACTCGGACCTGGTAGGAGATTGGCATTTTCTGTACATAGACGAGAACACTGTTTTCGGTTACATGAAGCTGGTTCCAGAGACTATATCGGTTGTTGATTGTGGGAAAGGATCGACCGTCAAGAGAGCTGAATTCACCCTCCCACCAGGGTTGTTGAGAGACGCAAACGAAGTCTTGGACGAAGATGTTGGTGATGATGAATATCTTCTCACTCAACTGAACCGCAACTATGCACTGTGTCCCTGTTGTCATATATCTTTCAAGTTGTGTGAGTTTTGGAAGCATGCGTTGTTTGAGATTGCAGAAAAGGGTAACAGAGTACCAGCCTGGCAATCTTTGGATCTCTCAAATGCAACTAGGTGGATAGTGGAAGAGAGTACAGGTTGGAAGGACCCTATTTACAGACCTCGAGGTTTAGAGAGTACATGCGAGATTGGGCAAAGTCTTGCTGAGTTAAACCTGAAACACTTCCTTTCAGACCACGAGTTCTCTAGCACTCTAGACAGAACATTTGAGTTTCTAGCCGTAAACCTGGGAAAGTAAAGATCATGTTCGCTTACTCGTACCAACCTCGCACGTTACCATTTTCCTCTCCTGTATCTCCTCCTCCTCCTCCTCCTCCTCCTCCTCATAATCATCAACATCCCGGTCAAGAGTCTGATAGGATTCTGGAAACTGTACAAGAAGACGTGGTGACACTCGACTACTTAATTGGAGTAGCGTCACTAGGTCAGGATTACGCTTTTGTGCAATACAGACCCACGGAGAAACACAAAAAGTGCGCAGGAGTAAAGACAGATCCAGTTCAACAGATCAACATGTTTGTTCAAGCACTGCGTGACAAGTGCGTACCAATAGAGACAGCCCTGTACACGCAGATGGCATCAAACAAAAGGTCGTTCTGGATAAGAGTTTCACTGGCAGACCTGACAGAGCTAAGCTTGGAACCCCTCTGGATGGTCAATGGGAGAGCCGAGCTTTACTCGAAACACAAGTTGGTTACGATTACAATAGATAACCAGTCTCTCCAGTCATGCCTTCTGGATCCTGAGTCTCAGCTGCTCTTATCTCAGCCCAACAGAAACTGTACAGAGGAATTTCTCAGATTAGCAAAGTACGGTCTAACTGGTCAGGGTGGTGGTGGTGGTGATGATGATGAGGCCAATGATGATGGGGACAATGATGAATATGATGATGGGGACAATGACGATGAAGATGATGGCGATGAGGATATTGATAATCATAATGGGGATGTTTCTAACAGGCAAGCTGAACACCATCAGGAGTGCAAGGTTCGGGTTAAGCGTACGATGTGTAACATGGTGAAGGAGGAGGACGATATCTCTGTGGCACCTAAGGAAAAGAAACCTCTGACACCTCGGGCTTCTCGTTTTAGTACCGTGTCCAGCACACAACAAAGGGTTCGAGAAGGAAAAGAGGGAGACACAAATGGTGTACATGCAAACTTTAATCGGGGAATGCAAACCAGGACGAAATCAAGACATCAACACATCAACAAAAGAATGAACATCACATACAACAGATGTCGTCGTCATCGCAGTCTCTCTAACTCAAATCCCATACTCCTGCACCACAAAGATCGAGACGGATCATCTAAATCCATTTCTCCGGTCTCAGGACACCTACAGCCCGTCCTTGCTCAGGAGGTCATGTCCCACGATGAACCATCTGCTGCTGCTGCTGCTGCTGCTGCTGCTGCTGGTGATGCTGCTGCTGCTGGTGATGCTGCTGCTGGAGGCGGTGGCGGTGCTGTTTCTACTTTCTCTCTTGATCACCATCAAACTACGTGCAGCCCTAATGATTCAATTGACCATGGAGGTGTCTATGCAGCACGGCAGTGGTTCAACGATAGTCGCGGTTCAGCGTGTGCCGCAAGTCCTTCCGTTGGGATCCTGCCGACTGTACACCAGAGATCCCCTTTGCAATTTCGACCCCTTGTTGAAGCTCAACAGGATCCACCTCTTGTGCGACATGAGGTCGACAGTCAAAGGCGAGGTTGCTCGTTGATGTAGCCGAGGGCGACGCCATCTCCGTACCACCGTTGTCTTTCTCATCTCCACATTTTACATCCGAGGGCCTGAGACCCAGCTTGTTGGCCAATAGTAACCCGTATGCCGTCGGGTGCAGAGAGTCCCGTGTGAGCATAATGTCATTGACCGTGAGTGAAGAGTCAGGCTTTCTCCCGGACAGGCTGTCTGCGAATATTACTCCCGATGTGTTCAACAGTGTCACCAGCATGCAGTGGAAGACGTGCACAGGTGACCCAGACTCCAGCTCTCTCACCGTATCCCTGTTGTTGTTGTACTGTATTGTATTGTGTCTCCTGTTGAACTGGCTGAACCCGGACAGAGCGCTCCTCCAGAAATTAGTCCACATGCTTAGGGTCTCCTCTAAGTGGGCAACGGTGACAGAAGACGGATAATTGCACACAAGTTTTACATCGGAACCAAGCTCTGTTACGTGTTTGGTATCGCCGCCACCAACACCACCCTCGCCGATTACATCTTCCAGCTGCCTCACAACACTCTCCGCCATCTGGAGTAAAGCGTGATCCTTACAATCACACCTGAGACGTTCCAAGGCCAAACGAGGGTGTCTAGTAACCTCCCCAAGAAATTGCCTGACAAGCAGGACCTCTTTGCCTTCGGAGATCATCGAAGACATCATTTTACTCAGGCTGTGCGAGACACTCGCTGACTTGTGTTCAGAGACTGTAGTCCCCACCCCGGATCTCAGAAACATATCCGGTAGTTCAACTGCGCTCATACCAAACATATCGTGCTGCTGATCGCTGGCCAGAAAGCGAGACAGGTTGTCCAGCAGCGGTTTACCGTGCGCGTTGCCTGAAACCGAAAGCCCTGCACGCTGTTGCTCTCCGCGGGATGCAAGCATCACGTCTGCCAGGTGTGTCAAAGATGACCGGTCTGCGCCTGTGCTAGTGTACACGTGTCTGGTGGAGGCCATGGTCAGCCCTTGTAGGATTTTGTGAAAGAGCGTAGCCCAACTCTTGACCGTCAGGTGAGCTCTCTTGGCCAACGACGATAGACCTGGGGGACCTTGCGACCAGCAACTATCCCACGTGGAGATGTGCCTATAGAGCACCCCGTCTACAGTGGTGGTTACAAGGTCCGTTTCCTTATCGTAGAAGGCCAAACAGCTCGAAGCCCTGCACTCGGGTATGAGTGGACATCGACCGTGTTCAAAGTTCTTCATCATACCCCACAGGCTTACGGTTGCCATCTTTAGCTCTGTTTCTCTGATCGGGTCTCGCTTGAGCGTGAACATGTCCCGCTTGACCCAGTCTCGGATGATCTTGCACACCACGGAGACCTGCGTCTTGGGCACCGAATTACTCATCAACAGTTTTAGAGTGTCCGCAAGTTGATCGAGCGACACGTCCAACACCGACGACAGAGCCTGTTCGTGAGCCTCTCGTTCCTGCACGGCCTCAGCCGCTGCCTCTGGGGGGCTGATGCCATCCGGCACTGTCCTGAAGCAAGGCTCGCACTGTGTGCGTCTACCTCTGCCCAGGTGACCAGACTTACACCGTCTGTCGCACCTCTCACTTCTCCTCCGTTTACGACCGCTGAACCTGTCACAATCATGACCTGAGGGCCTACCACTGTGCGCATCTTTGTGAACGGCCGGGTGGGACGCGACTAGGTTGGCAACGGTAGCCTTCCCTGACAACCCAAGGCCTAGAGATCTGAGTTTCTTCCAAGGCAAGAACATACAAGGCACGAAACCTGCCAACACTGTCCATCTGATCATGTTCCTCAGGGTGGTCTTGATGTGTTCGCATACGTGAGTGGAGGAGGAGTAGTAGTTGATGAGGTATCGCACCAAGCACGTGGCGCTCTCACTGTTGCTCCCCAATACATTGTAAAGCAGCAGCTCCAAAGAGAGCGCTGGACTGAATGTGTTGACAATCTCCTCTATCGCTACGGCCAGTTGTGGATCGTCACTTACGTACACCCAGGATTCCACGTCTCGATGGATTGGGACGAGTCCGTAATGTTCATCGTATTTGACATCAGCGGAGCGAGAATGATCTCGTTCAGGTTGACCAAACTCTGATTTCCTGAACCTATCTAGTGCCTGGGAATTTCCCCTGTCTTCTAAAGCAGCCTCAGCGAGTTCCTTTTCGTGACGGACTATCTGCTCTCTATTTGTAGCTGCCATCGTCGTCCACCCCTCCCTTTGTGGCCGGGTCTCGTAATACTTACAACAATTACAGTCTGAGACGGGTCAGCTTGCCTTAGCCGTGCTGAGCCGAGTATCCAAGATGTTCTGGATGTTATTCAGAGCTTTATGTTGTCTCTGCAGTAACAGGCAGACACAGACAAGTCAAGGGAACGGTTACTACTACTACCTCCAGGACGATAGTGACGATGATGACGACGATGACGATGACGACAGCGATGAGGAAGAAAGAGAAGAAACCGATGCAAATACACGGGCACGTGTAGTCAAACTTTCCAAGCTCAAACGCAACGCGATCGATGTGGCAACAGACGTGATTGTCGCGGAAAGCATGCTGAGACAACACGGAAACGATTCAAGTTTACTAATGTACCATGACAGGTGCTCGCAAGAAATGTATCGAGCGCTTAATAAGCTCCCCGTTACATCACATGGAGTGCAAGTGAAGGAACCTTATAGCCTGCATCGCAAAAACAGACTGCGTCACACCATAGACATTGTCTAAATCGTAGACGGTTTAAAATATTTGTCCATGTATGTTCATCTGTAGACTTGTTGCCAGCCCAGGTTGCTTGTAAAAACACACAGGATTACCTACATCATCATCATCATCATCATCATCATCATCATCATGAGTGTTGTAACCATGGACCCGAGCAGCTACACCCTGAAACCGCTGGAAACGGTCAAGCGATTGGTGAAAGCACCCAATTTCCTAGCTGAACCAAACGGTGCCTTCGCCGAGTACATCGTCGATAAGATCATCAGAGCCTCGGCCACCAACACTTCAATCTCAGCCGACGCTACAGTTGTGATAGCGCAGGCTCACATGGGAGTTGCCTTGTTCAGACAACAGAAACACACGAGTCGTCTGCTTGCCGGCTTTGTGTACAAAATGTTGGTCCCAGACGAGGCTGTGCCCACGGGCTTGAAATTCTGCAAAACGTACAGGATCACAGATCAACGCGAGGCTCAACAGGGTACCTACGACACAGTCGGCAACGGAGTGCAGACCAGGGAGTACAGGCAAGTCTTCCAGCACACGTCTCGAGTGGTCACGATGCAATTTGGAAGCTTGCTGAGCGTCACGGTGCCCTCAGTGGCCATGGATCTGATCAGAAGAGAGTTGGACAGAGTCGGCACTTCTTGGGAGCTGACGAGGACTATCGAGGTGCTCAGATATTGTGCCGCTCAGCCCACCCTGACAGACAGGGTGGCGCAAAGGACCAAGACGGCCACTCGCGCTGAGAAATTGGACGCTATATTGGTGATCGCCGAGCTCATGTGCGGTATGATCAACATACAACCCGACTCTTTAGCCTGTGCCCTGGAAAATGCTCGTAGGGTACTTGGGAGCGATAAGCCTGAAGTCATGATCGTAGGGGACACTCTGTTTCGCGTCATCTCCCAGAGAAGCGCCAACGGGGTGATATGGTCTCAGATCGTCAGCGAGGACACGACGATTAGTCCAGAGTTCTCCGTGTACACCATGGCCAACGAGAACAGCAGAGTTGGAGGAGGAGGTTACGAATTCACCATGCAGCAGGTTACCCAGCACGCTCTGGGTGACAAGGACCTACCTTTCACCAACGAATCCTCATTCCAGGACAGCTCGATCGATATGAAAGTGAACTACATTCGACTCGGAGGAGGCCCTAGCGATAGGATTCCCATCGTTCCCGTGGACAGGGTGCAGATGGAGCACGGTGACGGCAGAGACACGTCCACAGAACACAAGGCGTTCTGTAACTCAGAAGGTTTCAAGTGGGAGTACTTTACGCTCGGCTGCACGGCACCCGCTCTGAGTCAGATCAACCCCTCTCACGTGCTTTCCACGACAGACGCCGACGAAGTCAACTACAAGCAGCTCGCGCAGCGTTCGCCGTGCGCTTCGTACCTCCACCAGTACGACGGCTCTGTCGCGTGCGTCAGTCTTCGTAACGTGCATCCCGTCGGCAACCCGATAGAGCTCTTCACCGAGGAGCGTCGGGCGAGACTGCAATTCGATGTGAACGCATTGACGAGAACGAATCAAAACGGCATTCCCGTGCACCAACTGTCCCGTCTCGCGCGCAGCAGAGACTGGTACAGTAAGATAAAGAACCCGGCCTCGGTGCTCGAGTTTGACACCCGCAACATGGTGGTACCTTGCCCACCGCGCAACGGCACCGGATCCATCGCGCCAGAGCGCTGGTCCGTCAGGCCCCGTGTGACCCTTTTCAATTCCTCGTCCATGAACAACATCGACAACGAAATCGCTCAGATTGGCAGCGAGCTACTCACTCACTTTGGCGATACACAGCACGCAAAACGGGTGAAGGACAACTTGCCGTTCCTTGAGGACGCGCTTCACTACAACCAGGGTATAGACTCGATGCTTGCACTGAGAGGTTGTGTCTTGCGGGGAGAGAAGTACGGTCAGCTGGTCGACGACTCAACCTGGACACAAGGAAGATTGTATTGGTCTTGGCTGGCCGACCCCATTTGCGCCGTTTACATACGGCGCGTTCTCACGGAGAAAGAGATGGCAGGCACCATTGTCGCGCAGGAACGTACCGTATTGGTACAAGTGGAGGGATTGATGAACGGTCTGATTGGACTGTTGAAGGGTATAGTCGGGAATAGAAACAACTCTGTGATAGCCTCCATGCCATCGTGTTTTAACGTCACGTCAAGCGACAGCTCTGCGATTACGGACTACGGCTACCCACGAACCTTCACCTTGGACGAGGTAGACTATTGCAATCTCATGTACTGGATCATCCTCCCAGCCCTAGGAGCTCGAGTGTACCGCAATGAAAAGTCTGTACCTAACGCCACTACCCGCACCATCATCCAATACAGAGAACAAGACCCAAATCTAACCAACGAGTTGAAACTGACCAATGGCAAGATTCTCACCGTGGCTCGTTTGAACGGCACCTGTTACTTCTCCAAGGTTGCGCAGCAGCAAGCGGTCGACGTCAGCGAACACTTTGAACCTACAGCACTGAAACACGAGTACTGCACCGACACGGGATTTGACGAGACGTCCGTCGTCACCTACATGTGGGCGATCAGACTGCAGAACCTTGCGGGCATCAGCAACAACCTAGCCAAAGTGTTACTGGGGATTCATTACAGCACCCTGTTGACACACAGCGTCATACAAAATCACTACGACACGAAATACTACTCGGGCATGTCCTACCTACTGTTCAGGGGTGTACGTTTCACGGGATGCGGCGTCGCCCTCATGCAGCAAAAGTCCGCTCTGTACACGCTAGGCACTGAGATTGTCTGCAAACCCACGGCCCACAACACCCATCAGGTGCACACGGTCAACCAATACTGCGAGTCCACTGTGATACCAGAGACGCTAGAATCACCCGGGGTGTACATCCCCAATCTGTACATGAAAGACGTACGAGGAGGAGACGTGCACATCAACACCGGCAGTCCCTTTGACATGGTGGTAGCGGACACCTTCAACGGGTTCTGTCCCGAGTCCGAGAGCGCGAGCGGGTACCGTAGACCGTACATCTTCACGACCGGTCGCTCCGAAAGACTCAACGGGGTCGTCGCAGTGGACCCTATGATGCGAGCTGAAGCGTACACCTGTATGCCAACTCTGCTACATCCCTTCAGTTCGGTGCTCAGGGGTAATAAGCACACCGGCGGCAGACATCGTCTCAAGGAGCACAGTAATCATAAGCTGTTCTGTAACACCCTTCACATGGTCGAATTTGAGAAGGGTGTACTCGATCCCATCGGAGACCCGTTCAAAGATACTGTGGAGAGAGTCAACGGAGACAAGCGCGCCACCGACATAATGCAGCCGACGCTGGGGGTGGCCTTCAGCGGTACTTACAGTATAGGGTTGACATCCGACAAGAAACTCATGTGTGCCGGCGACGTGACCCGCGAAACGTTGGTCGACAGGCTAGCACCCAGAATCAGCGGAACTGGGATATTCGCCTGCAATCCAATCCAGACTACCTCGCATATAATCAATCCTATTTTCAACAGGATATTCGAAAGCACGCGGTACTCTCGAATCCTCCAGTGTTAAGATGTACACCCTTATTAGACGGGGGAAAGCTTTACTGGCAATGGCCAGAGAGTTTCCTTGAACACAGAAGACCCCTCCTCCCCCCTCACTCCACTCCACTCCAAAAATGTGCAGCAGTGGCTTCGCGTGTAGCATAGCCCGGGGATTGTGTGCCTTGACAGACTTTGTACTTTCCTGCGGGGTAAACTTTTTCACCTCCCTGTACATGCACCCGCTGGAACAAGAGAAAAACCTAACCCTGATAAGGAAGAAAGAGGAGGCCGAGGTGGACATTGCAATAAACACTGTCTCGAGATCCATAGCAAGCCTAGACGCAAACATAGTTCTTCTCAAGGAGTCCCTGAACACAACCTCAAGGGAAAACGCCGAATATCTCAAGTTCAAGAACGAACTGACCTCCACCGAAATGCAAAGAGCCGACCTGCGGTACCTACTGGGAGCGCTTCGAGGAAGACTCGATGTGCAGAAGTTGATAGGGGCCGTAAAGACTCTGTGTGACAACGTGGGACTGCAACTAAACGCGTCTGCTTATATCAACAGGCAGGTGTTAACTCTGGCTGTGCAACGAGACCTGGATGACATGAGACAACCTGTCAGCAAAGTGAGCGTTCACGACGCCTATCGAGAATACGATAGAAAACCAACCACGAACATTGTATAACAAATGTATTACCACACTTTAGTCTGCTGTCTTAGCCGAAGATGGCCCCCAAATGCATCATGTACAGAATAACAAAATAAAGGTTGAGATTTTTCCAGACGTATCTATCTGTGTTGTGTTTTCTTTGTTGTACACCACAACAAAAGGAACATGAAATAAAGTGATATGTGTTTGGACGGGTCAGTGACAACTACAGGCGTATGAAATGTAATATTTGGACCTCATTCAGGGTCAGTGTCAACTACGGCTATATATGAAATAAAACTCGAGAGGACTAAGCCCGCCGCTGTACACACTTTGACAAGTCAGTGACTATGTCTTCCCATATATATTCTTATCACCCTACATCCATGTTAACCTCTGAATATGTTCACTTTGTTATGTATCATATAAGAGACAGACAGTGGAAGGCGAAGGTTTTATCAGAGTCTTTTATTGTGCATGTCATCAATGGAATACATGTAGAAGAAATCAACAGTCTAGAGTGTAACAAATATGTCAAAGTGGCATCATTGTAATCCTTTATTCGTAATTGTAAAGAATGGTCAGCCACTCAGCCAAAGCGTGTACGTGTTCAGTCCGGTGGCCGAGTCGGTTTTGTGCAATCCCAGTCGGTGTCTTGTAGATGGTTTTCAGGTATGTGAGCGTGTCAGGCTCCACGTGTTCCGTGAGTACTCGTGTGAGGTCAGTGGCAGTCTCGATGTGTTTAGAGGTACTGCATGGTAGACGCAAAGTCCATATGAACCTATTTCAGAGTTTCTCTGTCAATGTCCTCGATTCCATTCACCACATTCTCCATCACAGTGGCTGCATTTACATCGGCAGCTTTGCTGCATCCAGGAGGGAAAAAAAGTCAGTTTTTCAAAGTGATTTCTTCCACCAAGTCATCACGCTTGATATCTTTCATCAGGGTTATCATCACATCTCGTGCGTCATCTACTAAGCGCCGCGAGATGGCGTCTGCTAGCTGGGTTATATCAACCATATCATCCAATGCACTGTGACTTATGGGTACTTGCCAGTGGAGTTGTATTAGACCCAAGTGAAACTTGACCATCTCCACTTCCTCACTGGTAAGCTTCTCCAGGACGGCAATTATTTCCTCAGGTGACATACCATCATATGGTGAGGAGAATGTGCGTCCATATAGGTGTTCCTCCCAGATTCTCATGAACACATTGCTGGTACCATTGCCCTTCCCCAGAGCATTATCGATTAAGAACTTGGTCCTTTCACACACATCCTCCATAGAGTTGACATGCTCCTTCTCTTGGAGTGTTAGCCTCCCGTACATACAGAGAATTCCTGTAACAGTCTGTACTCTACGCATGTAACCAAATGAATCTCTTATGTAGTCGAGTCGTTTTCCTCGGAGGATGTTCATGGTATCAGGTGGTTGGTTGGTTGGTTGGTCTGCGGCAATGGTCGATGTATCTTTGCACGTGCTTCAGACTGGTGAGGTTAAGGTTAACGTTGCCTTTTTATACATTACCACGGTAGGATTTTTCAGTTGTGGTTGTATATCTCCGAACTAGCTTCACCACACTTCAGTCGGCTGTCTTAGCCGAAGATGGTCAACTAACGTATCATGTACAGAATGACAAACTAAAGGTTGATAAGTTTTGGTTAGACTCTTTTATTCAACATATCATCAATGCCGCGTTTACGTCGGTAGCTTCGCTGCATCCAGAAAAAAAAAAAGAGTCAGTTTTTGGCTGACTATAGGCGCTGGCGGCAGTCAGTATTTCAAAGTGATTTCTTCCACCAAGTCATCGCGCTTGATATCTTTCATCAGGGTTATCATCACATCTCGTGCGTCATCTGCTAAGCGCCGCGAGATGGTGTCTGCTAGCTGGGTTATATCAACCGTACGACACAATTCACTGTCACTTATGGGTCTTCGCCAGTGGAGTTCTATGCGACCCAAGTGAAACTTGAACATCTTCATCTCCTCACTGGTGAGATTCTCCAAGATGGCAAATATTTCCTTAGGCGACATACCATCATACGGGGAGGAGTATGTACGTCCATATAGGAAGTTCTCCCAGGTTCTCATGAACACATTGCTGGTACCGTCTCCCTTCCCCAGAGCATTATCGATTAAGAACTTGGTCTTGTCACGAGCATCCTCCATAGAGTGGATATTCTCCATGTCTTCGAATGTTATCCTCCCATAGGCATAGAGAACTCCTGTAACGGCGTGCACTTTATCCATGTTACCGAATGAATCTTTTATGTAGTCGAGTCGTTTTACTCGGAGGACGTTCATGGTATCAGGTGGTTGGTGTGCGGCAATGGTCGATATGTCTTTGCCTCTGGTTCAGACTGGTGAAGTTACGACTATTGTTGCCATTTGTCTACATTGCTGAGGTAGGATGTTTCAGCGGTGGTTAGATATCTCTGAACTCGCCTCCACCAGTCCATAGGGGACGGTAAAGACTCTGTGTGACAACGCGTGACTGCAACCAAATGCGCCCGCTTATAGGACAGAAAACCAAACGCAAACGTATAGTAAAGGTAGCACCACACTCTAGACTGAGGTTGAGCTTTTCCTCTTGGGTTACCTTGAGACACAATTTACGTAGACACCACACGCTATACTTTATGCACGGGAATAATTTATTGGGGTTCATAAACATCATACATCAACATCAACATCAACATCATCATTTGAAAAACATCCAACATGTGACACAGCCAGGACGGCAAAGTTGGGGATGCTTGGCCAGAGAAACAAGTGTGAATGTCTGATGACGATGATGAGACATGTGTGCGCTTCTTTGTTCACCGTAGTCCCAGCTATTCGGGAATCTTCTCATGCGTCTTCAGACTGCCAGTGTGGCTCTATATGTTCACTGATAGGACCGAAAACCAATGGGTGGTTTGCAATGTATCCCGTACGTACAATTACGTTCCAGAACGTCTCCAAATTGATCAGCGGGGACCAACCCGTGTGTAGATTTGAGGTGAGTGTAGCGACCCTCAAGTACTTCTGAGTTGAAACGACCGTCATCTTTTAACGATTCCCTTACTGTCTTTGTGGGGTCCACCACCATCAACAAGAGATTAAATTCCCGGCTCCTACGGACATTGAGCACACGAACCCCTTTATCGCCCGAGTATAGATCTATGCGGATAGTGAAGACTTCATTTCGAGGCCTTATGGTTCTTATGGGATAGTTTGGTTGGGGAGTACACGTAAAAGCCACAATCATATGAACTCCATCCGATGGCGTCATATCAGACATAAGGTTACAGGGAAGGTTGTTGGGCAGCCATGTGTGATCGGGGGATCTCAGAATCTGAATGTTGCCCACAGCCCTCTTGTCCAACAGGCCAAAGAAAGGACAGTTCTCCAGTACGTTCATGATCGTGCCCATGTCATTGCGGCGACATTGTATGGTGGACCTCACACCTTTTACAGTGTACCCGAGAGCAGGATGTATCTGTTAGGGAGAGGAAGAACAGATTTATAAAGATAATAGATGAAGACAACCTGGCATATGTGACGGATAAACCTGTAGTGCAACCTACATGTTCAGCAAAGGGTCCCGATTGTGATTCTGGGGATGAGCCTGAGCTTTGGCTTTTGGTACATTCAATGGTAGAGACAGACATGCTTGGTAATTATGTCAGGGATAATATGGCACATTTCATGCGTTTACAGGGCCTTTTTCCTTTGCTCAGAAACCACCTTCTGACCAACCAGGTACACAAGCCAGTACACAGCGTATGTGTATTTGGTGAGGATTTTTGTGTTGCATTTTCGCGCACCCTCCTCCTTTTTGGGGCAGCAGATGAAGCTATGTCATGGCATCCGGTTAACCCTTGCGTTGCCCTTCGGGTCAGGGTGGCCCTCCCCCTTAATGATTACCGCGTGTGTCCGGTAGAGGCCGCTATTACCCCCTCTGCCTTTTTGTCACGCATGACCGTTGAGAGTCGATGAGTGGTAGCGCATGAATAAAACACATCTGTCACACTGCCTCTGATCTCCAGGGACCCTCCAATGTGACGGATAAACCTGTAGTGCAACCTACATGTTCAGCAAAGGGACCTGATTGTGATTCTGGGGATGAGCCTGAGCTTTGGCTTTTGGTACATTCAATGGTAGAGACAGACATGCTTGGTAATTATGTCAGGGATAATATGGCACATTTCATGCGTTTACAGGGCCTTTTTCCTTTGCTCAGAAACCACCTTCTGACCAACCAGGTACACAAGCCAGTACACAGCGTATGTGTATTTGGTGAGGATTTTTGTGTTGCATTTTCGCGCACCCTCCTCCTTTTTGGGGCAGCAGATGTCGCTATGTCATGGCATCCGGTTAACCCTTGCGTTGCCCTTCGGGTCAGGGTGGCCCTCCCCCTTAATGATTACCGCGTGTGTCCGGTAGAGGCCGCTATTACCCCCTCTGCCTTTTGTCACGCACGACCGTTGACAGTAGATGAGTGGTAGCGCATGAATAAAACACATCTGTCACACTGCCTCTGATCTCCAGGGACCCTCCAATGCCCCCCCCCCCCCCCCCCCCGTAATAATGACCGCGCGTCTCCCAAACGACTGTCAACGACCGTTGGTTGCCCTTCGGGTCAGGGTGACCCACCCCCCCCCCTTAATAATTACCACGTGGTGTGTCCGGCAGAGGCAGCCATTACCCCCACCCCCCCTCTGCCTTTTGTCACCCCCCTTCGGGTCGGGGTGACCCACCCCCCCCCCTTAATAATTACCACGTGGTGTGTCTGGCAGAGGCGGCCATTACCCCCACCCCCCCTCTGCCTTTTGTCACCCCCCTTCGGGTCGGGGTGACCCACCCCCCCTTAATAATTACCACGTGGTGTGTCTGGCAGAGGCGGCCATTACCCCCACCCCCCCTCTGCCTTTTGTCACCCTTTTGACACCCAACGTCCCCGGTAAACCGAATGACATGACACACAGCGACATCTGGTGGCCGAGAAAGTAGAAGGGTGCTTGAAAACGCAACAGAAAAGTTCTCAGCCAATACACACAGGCTGCACACGGCCTTGTGGACCTGCACACGGCCTTGTGGACCTGGACAGGTTCGGATGTGGATTTTAAAAAGACCCCCCCCCCCCACCCCTTTTTATCCCGTCTACATTTTTTTGACCATTTTCCAGTGAGACTCAAACTTTGCCATCACCCAAATTCTCCCCCCTTCCTCTGATCTCCAGGCACCCGACCTCCCCGGTTAAATTATCTCCAGATGCCAAAGTTTCCCCTGTGTTTGAAGAAGAAGAAGAAGAACACTGAAGAATAAAATACGAGGCCAAAGAGTTTTGCTTTTATTCAGTTCAGCAAAGCACATCACATCAGATCACATCACATCACATCACATCACATAATACTTGAGACACGAGAGGCTTCTTAGGGCGACCCGAGAGGCTTCTTAGAGCTGGGAGCTGTAGTGTGAGACCCAAAGTTTGCCATCACCCAAATCCCCCCCCCCCCCCCCATCATCTGATCTCCAGGCACCCAACCTCCCCAGTTCAATTCCTCTCCAGATACCAAAGTTTCCCCTGTGTTTGAAGAAGAAGAAGAAGAACGCTGAAGAATAAAATACGAGGCCAAAAGTGGTAGAGTTTTTTTGTTTTTATTCAGTTCAGCAAAGCACATCACATCACATCACATTACACAATACTTGAGACACGAGTGGCTTCTCAGCACGGCCCGAGTGGCTTTCTTAGGGCGACCCGAGAGGCTTCTTAGGGCGACCCGAGAGGCTTCTTAGAGCTGGGAGCTGTAGTAAAAAAAAAAAATAAAAAAAAAATAAATAAAATACGGAGATGACTTGTTTTACGATCAAGGATCGAGGGTAACAATTACACATCACAAACACAGGTTGTTACTCTGAGTCTTACCTCCTCAGTCTTCTGTATTCATGTCATTGTCATGCCCGTCGCTTTCCATTTTGAAGCGTTGGATACGTTTTCTAAGCAATGCAGAGGGTCCGATCTTTCCGCACAACTTGTTCAGCAAGGGTCTGTTGCTTTCCTCTGTCAGACTCAGGAACGTTTGTGTGTCAATCTCTTCAGATGTAAAGTTTGGGATATGACGCTCAAAACCCCACTCTCTCAACTTGGTCTCGACAAACTTGTCCATTATAACAGACGAAAACACGTCCAAGAGTAGAATTAAGCTCTCTGAATGAGAGACAGAATGCTGAGACTGAGATATCTCTGTCTGCTGAGACTGATTTTATACTGTCCAAATGACGCAACCAGTCAAGTTTCTTCAGTTCAACAATATAGTTTTATTTCATTTGTAACACACATCGACATCATGACATGTAGATTAGTACAGTGAGATTTTATTCATTTCTTTTTTTTTTTTACTTGACAAACACTAGCACATCTTTCATAGACATCCCTAGAAGGTCAAAGGCGTGCATGTTAAAGGAGGCCACCACCAACGAGATGAACTCCCGGTTGGCTCGAGGGACGGTAGTGTCGCTGCACAGTTTGTGCAGTATCCGAGTCATAGCGAGGGTATTGCATTCGTTTAACCCGAACTCGGCATATTCCTCTGGAAGCAGCTGACCGTGTGTCTTCAGTACATCCAGGGCGCACTTGACGTTCACGATCTTGTTCCTGTAAAGCGGCGTCGTCGTCACGGTCTTGAGAAGCGCCACCTTGTCGCCGAGCGCAGAACGCACCTTCTCTGTCAATTCCACAAGGGGAGGATCTCTCCTGACTGAAAGAGACCGTACGTACAAACAAACAAACAAACAAACGTGCAGAAATATTATTTTAGACTTTAGTCAAACGGCGTGTGGCTGATCGTATTCCATCCAGGCCCCGATTAATGAGCTCAGTAGCAGCACACAACACAACACTCACCAAACTTCCCCCGGGGTCCGCGTTCCAGCAGCTCTGCGTACAAGTGCTCGTCCACCTGAAATAAGACCCGTAGGAATTTCATTGCGCTTTCCTCGCTCTCGAGGTAGCGATCGATGACTTTGTGCATCAACTCGACCGGATTCATCTTACTTTGATAGTAAGACCAGAGGAGAGGGACGTGCGAATCTTCTGGAAGTAAGCGATCCAGATAACCTCCGATACACCGGTGTCTCTCTGCTACGTCGTGCTTGTACGCCTCCAACATCTGGACGCGCGAAGTCCACTCGATCGAGCCCGGGCTGCGGGCTTTGTCCGCTTCCACCTTCAGCATTTCTTCCAACACTTTATCCACCACCGTGTACACGGGGACAGGGCACGCCATGGTCATGGGCTTTGGTGCAGTACGCAGACTCTGTACACAGAAGAAGAAGAAGAAGAAGAAGAAGAAGAAGAAGAAGGGTTGTGAATAAACGGAGCTGTTCTGCTGTCTATTTACACATACAGTATATATATATATATATATATATATATATACACACACACATTTGCTGGGGGTGGCCAAGCAACCTAACCCAACCCAACCCAACCCAACCCAACGGAAGACTTGACAGACACTCTGTACAGTCCAGTATCACCGGTTAGAGGAACGGTCGGCAGTCGGACACTCTAAACGGTATATCCCCTATTGGATCGATGGTCTTACACAACCAGTACTCTTTTGTCCAACTGATGCCATGTTATCCGATCGGTACTGTTCTGTTCGACTGACGCGATTGCATCCAGCTAGTACTGTTGTGTCCAACCGTAACGTTGTTATCCAACCAGTACTGTCGAGTCCAACTGAGGAGACATTATCCAATCGGTACTGTTCTGTTCGACTAACGCGATGTCACCCGCCCGCGACTGCGGGTTTCACGGCTAAACAGGTGTTGGACGAGATTTCCTCAAACGCCGGCCGACGCTACTCTGATTCTGAAGAGGACGTGTCGGAAGAATCGGATGCGGGGGAGGAAGGCGAGGAAGACGGTCGTCGCGCGGGAGAAGAGGCTGAGGCTGCGGCTGAAGAAGAAGGAGAAGAAGAAGAAGACGAAGAAGAAGAAGAAGAAGAAGAAGAAGAACAAGAACAAGAACAAGGAGAAATATACATGTCCAAGAACAACACTATCAAATGGTCCTCAGTGGCATTTTACAAACATCGCAGGGTAATAGCGCAGCACGATGCCGATGTCGATGCCGATGTCGATGACGATGCCGATGCCGATGATGTCGACGATGTCAGATATATGAGGAGGGGAAGAAGGGAAACAACAACAACAACAGCAGCAGCAGCAGAAGAAGCAAACTCACCGGCACCGGGACCCACCGCGTACGCCGTTGCCAATGCCCACGACATCGTGTCAACGTTTCAAATGTTTCTCACACCGGCGATAGACAAAATTGTGCTAGATATGACAAATCTGGAGGGTTTTCGAAAGTACGGAGACGGCTGGAAAGACATGCGTCGAATCGACTTGCACGCCTACATAGGGCTGCTGATCCTAGCAGGCGTATACAGGTCTCGAGGCGAGGCCGCGGCCAGTCTATGGGACGCGGAGAGCGGTAGGGCGATTTTCCGTGCCACCATGCCTCTCAAAGTGTTTCACATTTACTCGAGAATGCTACGCTTTGACGATCGCGAGTCGAGACCCGAGAGACGCGCCGCTGACAAACTGGCAGCCGTAAGAGAGGTGTGGGACAAATGGACCGAGCGGCTTCCCTACCTCTACAACCCAGGGCCTGACATAACGGTGGATGAGCAACTGGTTCCCTTCAGAGGTAGTAGTAGTAGTAGTAGTAGTAGTAGTAGTAGTAGTTGTTGGCATACAATAAATGCTTTTGGTGTGTGTGTGTGTGTGTGTGTGTGTGTGTGTGAGCGAGTTTGAGATGAATTTTTTGGTTTGTTATTCTTATTCTTATTCTTTTTTTTTCCCACCCTTTGTCTCCTTCTTACACACACACACACACACACACACACACACACACACACACACACACAAAAGGTCGTTGTCCTTTCCGACAGTATATACCGAGCAAGCCGGCCAGGTATGGAATCAAGACGTGGGTGGCGTGTGATGCAAAGTCGAGCTACGCGTGGAAAATGCAAGTCTACACCGGGAAGCCGACCTCTGGCGCTTCGGAGAAAAACCAGGGGATGAGGGTTGTGCTCGATGTCACGGAGGGACTGACGGGCGGCAACGGCAGAACCGTCACGTGTGACAATTTCTTTACCTCTTACGAGCTCGGACAGCGCCTCTTAGAGAGGAACATCGCCATGGTCGGTACGGTTAGAAAAAACAAGCCCGAACTCCCGCCGGCGCTGCTGACATCCAAGAACAGACGAGTCTTGTCCTCAAAGTTTGCATTCACGTCCACCACCACTTTGGTGTCCTACATGGCAAAGAAAAACAAGAACGTTATGCTCATGAGCACGTTGCACACGGAGGCTCCCCACGACGACGACAAAGACGACGACAACGATGTTGGCGGCGGCGGCGGCGGCCATCGCAAAGACAAGAAACCGGCCATCGTTCTAGACTACAACAGCAACAAAGGAGGTGTGGACAACTTGGATAAGGTGATTGGAACATACAGCTGTAGAAGAATGACAGCGCGCTGGCCCTTGGTCATCTTTCACAACATCATCGACGTTTCTTCGTACAATGCCTTTGTGTTATGGCGAGAGATCAAACCTGGCTGGCTGTCGGGTAAACGAAACAAAAGGAGGATGTTCCTGGAACAACTGGGAAAGGCGCTGGTGACTCCACTCATCCAAAGCAGGGAGCGTCTACCTCGCACGGCAGCGTCTGCCTCGGTCGTGAGAGCTGTTCAGAGAAGAACAAGTAGCGCTAAATGTCGTGATCGACCTGAGGAGGAGGAGGAGGAGGAGGAGGATAAGAATGAGGATGTAGAGGCTGCAGAAGCAGAAAAAGAAGAACGACAACGACAGCAACAACAACAACAAAGAGAGCAGCAGCAGCAGCAGCAGCAGCAGCGGCAGCCCATGACCACCACCACCACCACCTCATCAGCTGTCAGCTCACCTGGAATACATAGCAAGAGGAAGAGGTGTCAGATATGCCCACCAAAGATGGACCGTAAAACACAGACTTTGTGCTTTGGTTGCAAGACATTTATATGCAAAGGATGTACACTGCCATTCTGTCCGACCTGTGCTCATTTCAGTTTAGGAGCTGAGATTAGTGGTGGAGATAGAAGATAGAAGGACAGGACATGTTGGCTGACGGGCTGGCTGGCTGGCTGACTGACTGACTCACTGACATATGACTGAAATACTGTGTATAGTCCCTAAATGGCGCTACAATGATAAGACACCAGCCCTGGCCCTGCCACATTGCCATTGTCCTGGGGTGGGGGGGGTCTCTGTGACCCTCTTGTGGACATCAGCCATTGGCCTTGCCCCTGCCACATTGCCATTGTCCTAAGGGGTCCCTGTGACCCACTGCTCTCTACAATCATATTAGATTTACTGCTGCAATACTGTATATAGTCCAAAGGCGGCGCTACAATGATAAGACACCAGTCCTGCCCCTGTCCCTGCCCCTGCCATTGTCCTGGGGGGTCACTGTGACCCACTGCCCTCTACAATCATATTAGATTTACTGCTGCAATACCGTGTATAGTCCCTAGGCGGCACTATAACGATAAGACACCAGCCCTGCCACATTGCCATTGTCCTGGGAGGGGTCTCTGTGACCCTCTGTTGTGGACACCAGCCCTGGCCCTGGCCCTGGCCCCTGCCACATTACCATTGTCCTAAGGGGTCCCTGTGACCCTCTACCCTCTTCAATCATATTAGATTTACTGCTGCAATACTGTATATAGTCCAAAGGCGGCGCTACAAAGATAAGAAACCAACCAGCCCTGCCCCTGTCCCTGCCACATTGCCATTGTCCTGGGGGGTCACTGTGACCCTCTGCCCTCTACAATCATAGTAGATTTACTGCTGCAATACTGTGTATAGTCCCTAGGTAGCGCTATAACGATAAGACACCAAACCCGCCCCTGCCATTGTCCTGGGTGGGTCACTGTGACCCTCTGCCCTCTACAATCATATTAGATTTACTGCTGCAATACTGTGTATAGTCCCTAGGTAGCGCTATAACGATAAGACACCAAACCCGCCCCTGCCATTGTCCTGGGGGGTCTCTGTGACCCTCTGTTGTGGACACCAGCCCTGGCCCTGGCCCTGCCCCTGCCATTGTCCTGTGGGGTCACTGTGACCCACTGCTCTCTACAATCATATTAGATTTACTGCTGCAATACTGTATATAGTCCCTAGGCGGCGCTATAACGATAAGACACCAAACCCGCCCCTGCCATTGTCCTGGGGGGTCACTGTGACCCACTGCCCTCTACAATCATATTAGATTTACTGCTGCAATACTGTATATAGTCCCTAGGCGGCGCTATAACGATAAGACACCAAAGCCGCCCCTGCCATTGTCCTGTCCTGGGGGGTCACTGTGACCCTCTGTGTGTGGTGAAATGTAAAGACAACACGAGGGTTAAGGCTGAGGCTAGGGTTAGGGATAGGGTTAGGGTTATGGGGTTAGGGTTAGGGTTACGGGGCTAGGGTTAGGGTTACGGTCGTCTTTTGACCGATTGACTCGAAATTGCACACGCATGTCCTCCTCACTGGTGGAATGAGGCTCGCCGGTTTTGGTTGGATTCTGGTGGAATTTGTATTTTTGGTGAATATTTTAAAGAAAAAAATGGCCTTTTTCATGAAAATGTTGGCCGATTTTTTCAATAGCTTCCAGGTCTTTGGACCGATTGACTCGAAATTTCTCCCAGACGTGGTCCTATACTGGCTGAACGAGACACAGCAGTCCGCATTGGATTCGGGTGAAATTTGTATTTTTGGCGAATATTTTAGTGAGAGGGACAATGTTTCATGAGGCTGGCTTAAGGCTGAGGCTAGGGTTAGGGTTAGGGTTAGGGTTACGGGGCTAGGGTTAGGGTTGCGGTCGTCTTTTGACCGATTGACTCGAAATTGCACACGCATGTCCTCCTCACTGGTGGAATGAGGCTCGCCGGTTTTGGTTGGATTCTGGTGGAATTTGTTTTTTTGGTGAATATTTTAAAGAAAAAAATGACCTTTTTCATGAAAACGTCGGCCGATTTTTTCAATAGCTTCCAGGTCTTTCGACCGATTGACTCGAAATTTCTCCCAGACGTGGTCCTATACTGGCTGAACGAGACACAGCAGTCCCCATTGGATTCGGGTGAAATTTGTATTTTTGGCGAATATTTTAGTGAGATGGACAATGTTTCATGAGGCTGGCTTAAGGCTGAGGCTAGGGTTAGGGTTAGGGTTAGGGTTATGGGGCTAGGGTTAGGGTTACGGTCGTCTTTTGACCGATTGACTCGAAATTGCACACGCATGTCCTCCTCACTGGTGGAATGAGGCTCGCCGGTTTTGGTTGGATTCCGGTGGAATTTGTATTTTTGGTGAATATTTTAAAGAAAAAAATGGCCTTTTTCATGAAAACGTCGGCCGATTTTTTCAATAGCTTCCAGGTCTTTGGACCGATTGACTCGAAATTTCTCCCAGACGTGGTCCTATACTGGCTGAACGAGACACAGCAGTCCGCATTGGATTCGGGTGAAATTTGTATTTTTGGCGAATATTTTAAAGAAAAAAATGGCCTTTTTCATGAAAACGTCGGCCAATTTTTTCTATAGCTTCCAGGTCTTTGGACCGATTGACTCGAAATTTCTCCCAGACGTGGTCCTATACTGGCTGAACGAGACACAGCAGTCCGCATTGGATTCGGGTGAAATTTGTATTTTTGGCGAATATTTTAGTGAGAGAGACAATGTTTCATGAGGCTGGCTTAAGGCTGAGGCTAGGGTTAGGGATAGGGTTAGGGTTATGGGGTTAGGGTTAGGGTTACGGGGCTAGGGTTAGGGTTACGGTCGTCTTTTGACCGATTGACTCGAAATTGCACACGCATGTCCTCCTCACTGGTGGAATGAGGCTTGCCGGTTTTGGTTGGATTCTGGTGGAATTTGTATTTTTGGTGAATATTTTAAAGAAAAAAATGGCCTTTTTCATGAAAACGTCGGCCGATTTTTTCAATAGCTTCCAGGTCTTTGGACCGATTGACTCGAAATTTCTCCCAGACGTGGTCCTATACTGGCTGAACGAGACACAGCAGTCCGCATTGGATTCGGGTGAAATTTGTATTTTTGGCGAATATTTTAGTGAGAGGGACAATGTTTCATGAGGCTGGCTTAAGGCTGAGGCTAGGGTTAGGGTTAGGGTTAGGGTTACGGGGCTAGGGTTAGGGTTGCGGTCGTCTTTTGACCGATTGACTCGAAATTGCACACGCATGTCCTCCTCACTGGTGGAATGAGGCTCGCCGGTTTTGGTTGGATTCTGGTGGAATTTGTTTTTTTGGTGAATATTTTAAAGAAAAAAATGACCTTTTTCATGAAAACGTCGGCCGATTTTTTCAATAGCTTCCAGGTCTTTCGACCGATTGACTCGAAATTTCTCCCAGACGTGGTCCTATACTGGCTGAACGAGACACAGCAGTCCCCATTGGATTCGGGTGAAATTTGTATTTTTGGCGAATATTTTAGTGAGATGGACAATGTTTCATGAGGCTGGCTTAAGGCTGAGGCTAGGGTTAGGGTTAGGGTTAGGGTTATGGGGCTAGGGTTAGGGTTACGGTCGTCTTTTGACCGATTGACTCGAAATTGCACACGCATGTCCTCCTCACTGGTGGAATGAGGCTCGCCGGTTTTGGTTGGATTCCGGTGGAATTTGTATTTTTGGTGAATATTTTAAAGAAAAAAATGGCCTTTTTCATGAAAACGTCGGCCGATTTTTTCAATAGCTTCCAGGTCTTTGGACCGATTGACTCGAAATTTCTCCCAGACGTGGTCCTATACTGGCTGAACGAGACACAGCAGTCCGCATTGGATTCGGGTGAAATTTGTATTTTTGGCGAATATTTTAAAGAAAAAAATGGCCTTTTTCATGAAAACGTCGGCCAATTTTTTCTATAGCTTCCAGGTCTTTGGACCGATTGACTCGAAATTTCTCCCAGACGTGGTCCTATACTGGCTGAACGAGACACAGCAGTCCGCATTGGATTCGGGTGAAATTTGTATTTTTGGCGAATATTTTAGTGAGAGAGACAATGTTTCATGAGGCTGGCTTAAGGCTGAGGCTAGGGTTAGGGATAGGGTTAGGGTTATGGGGTTAGGGTTAGGGTTACGGGGCTAGGGTTAGGGTTACGGTCGTCTTTTGACCGATTGACTCGAAATTGCACACGCATGTCCTCCTCACTGGTGGAATGAGGCTTGCCGGTTTTGGTTGGATTCTGGTGGAATTTGTATTTTTGGTGAATATTTTAAAGAAAAAAATGGCCTTTTTCATGAAAACGTCGGCCGATTTTTTCAATAGCTTCCAGGTCTTTGGACCGATTGACTCGAAATTTCTCCCAGACGTGGTCCTATACTGGCTGAACGAGACACAGCAGTCCGCATTGGATTCGGGTGAAATTTGTATTTTTGGCGAATATTTTAAAGAAAAAATGGCCTTTTTCATGAAAACGTCTGCCGATTTTTTCAATAGCTTCCAGGTCTTTGGACCGATTGACTCGAAATTTCTCCCAGACGTGGTCCTATACTGGCTGAACGAGACACAGCAGTCCCCATTGGATTCGGGTGAAATTTGTATTTTTGGCGAATATTTTAGTGAGAGGGACAATGTTTCATGAGGCTGGCTTAAGGCTGAGGCTAGGGTTAGGGTTACGGGGCTAGGGTTAGGGTTACGGTCGTCTTTTGACCGATTGACTCGAAATTGCACACGCATGTCCTCCTCACTGGTGGAATGAGGCTCGCCGGTTTTGGTTGGATTCTGGTGGAATTTGTATTTTTGGTGAATATTTTAAAGAAAAAAATGGCCTTTTTCATGAAAACGTCGGCCGATTTTTTCAATAGCTTCCAGGTCTTTGGACCGATTGACTCGAAATTTCTCCCAGACGTGGTCCTATACTGGCTGAACGAGACACAGCAGTCCGCATTGGATTCGGGTGAAATTTGTATTTTTGGCGAATATTTTAAAGAAAAAATGGCCTTTTTCATGAAAACGTTGGCCGATTTTTTCAATAGCTTCCAGGTCTTTGGACCGATTGACTCGAAATTTCTCTCAGACGTGGTCCTATACTGGCTGAACGAGACACAGCAGTCAGCATTGGATTCGGGTGAAATTTGTATTTTTGGCGAATATTTTAAAGAAAAAATGGCCTTTTTCATGAAAACGTCTGCCGATTTTTTCAATAGCTTCCAGGTCTTTGGACCGATTGACTCGAAATTTCTCCCAGACGTGGTCCTATACTGGCTGAACGAGACACAGCAGTCCCCATTGGATTCGGGTGAAATTTGTATTTTTGGCGAATATTTTAGTGAGAGGGACAATGTTTCATGAGGCTGGCTTAAGGCTGAGGCTAGGGTTAGGGTTACGGGGCTAGGGTTAGGGTTACGGTCGTCTTTTGACCGATTGACTCGAAATTGCACACGCATGTCCTCCTCACTGGTGGAATGAGGCTCGCCGGTTTTGGTTGGATTCTGGTGGAATTTGTATTTTTGGTGAATATTTTAAAGAAAAAAATGGCCTTTTTCATGAAAACGTCGGCCGATTTTTTCAATAGCTTCCAGGTCTTTGGACCGATTGACTCGAAATTTCTCCCAGACGTGGTCCTATACTGGCTGAACGAGACACAGCAGTCCGCATTGGATTCGGGTGAAATTTGTATTTTTGGCGAATATTTTAAAGAAAAAAATGGCCTTTTTCATGAAAACGTCGGCCAATTTTTTCTATAGCTTCCAGGTCTTTGGACCGATTGACTCGAAATTTCTCCCAGACGTGGTCCTATACTGGCTGAACGAGACACAGCAGTCCGCATTGGATTCGGGTGAAATTTGTATTTTTGGCGAATATTTTAGTGAGAGAGACAATGTTTCATGAGGCTGGCTTAAGGCTGAGGCTAGGGTTAGGGATAGGGTTAGGGTTATGGGGTTAGGGTTAGGGTTACGGGGCTAGGGTTAGGGTTACGGTCGTCTTTTGACCGATTGACTCGAAATTGCACACGCATGTCCTCCTCACTGGTGGAATGAGGCTCGCCGGTTTTGGTTGGATTCTGGTGGAATTTGTATTTTTGGTGAATATTTTAAAGAAAAAAATGGCCTTTTTCATGAAAACGTCGGCCGATTTTTTCAATAGCTTCCAGGTCTTTGGACCGATTGACTCGAAATTTCTCCCAGACGTGGTCCTATACTGGCTGAACGAGACACAGCAGTCCGCATTGGATTCGGGTGAAATTTGTATTTTTGGCGAATATTTTAGTGAGAGGGACAATGTTTCATGAGGCTGGCTTAAGGCTGAGGCTAGGGTTAGGGTTAGGGTTAGGGTTACGGGGCTAGGGTTAGGGTTGCGGTCGTCTTTTGACCGATTGACTCGAAATTGCACACGCATGTCCTCCTCACTGGTGGAATGAGGCTCGCCGGTTTTGGTTGGATTCTGGTGGAATTTGTTTTTTTGGTGAATATTTTAAAGAAAAAAATGACCTTTTTCATGAAAACGTCGGCCGATTTTTTCAATAGCTTCCAGGTCTTTCGACCGATTGACTCGAAATTTCTCCCAGACGTGGTCCTATACTGGCTGAACGAGACACAGCAGTCCCCATTGGATTCGGGTGAAATTTGTATTTTTGGCGAATATTTTAGTGAGATGGACAATGTTTCATGAGGCTGGCTTAAGGCTGAGGCTAGGGTTAGGGTTAGGGTTAGGGTTATGGGGCTAGGGTTAGGGTTACGGTCGTCTTTTGACCGATTGACTCGAAATTGCACACGCATGTCCTCCTCACTGGTGGAATGAGGCTCGCCGGTTTTGGTTGGATTCCGGTGGAATTTGTATTTTTGGTGAATATTTTAAAGAAAAAAATGGCCTTTTTCATGAAAACGTCGGCCGATTTTTTCAATAGCTTCCAGGTCTTTGGACCGATTGACTCGAAATTTCTCCCAGACGTGGTCCTATACTGGCTGAACGAGACACAGCAGTCCGCATTGGATTCGGGTGAAATTTGTATTTTTGGCGAATATTTTAAAGAAAAAAATGGCCTTTTTCATGAAAACGTCGGCCAATTTTTTCTATAGCTTCCAGGTCTTTGGACCGATTGACTCGAAATTTCTCCCAGACGTGGTCCTATACTGGCTGAACGAGACACAGCAGTCCGCATTGGATTCGGGTGAAATTTGTATTTTTGGCGAATATTTTAGTGAGAGAGACAATGTTTCATGAGGCTGGCTTAAGGCTGAGGCTAGGGTTAGGGATAGGGTTAGGGTTATGGGGTTAGGGTTAGGGTTACGGGGCTAGGGTTAGGGTTACGGTCGTCTTTTGACCGATTGACTCGAAATTGCACACGCATGTCCTCCTCACTGGTGGAATGAGGCTTGCCGGTTTTGGTTGGATTCTGGTGGAATTTGTATTTTTGGTGAATATTTTAAAGAAAAAAATGGCCTTTTTCATGAAAACGTCGGCCGATTTTTTCAATAGCTTCCAGGTCTTTGGACCGATTGACTCGAAATTTCTCCCAGACGTGGTCCTATACTGGCTGAACGAGACACAGCAGTCCGCATTGGATTCGGGTGAAATTTGTATTTTTGGCGAATATTTTAAAGAAAAAATGGCCTTTTTCATGAAAACGTCTGCCGATTTTTTCAATAGCTTCCAGGTCTTTGGACCGATTGACTCGAAATTTCTCCCAGACGTGGTCCTATACTGGCTGAACGAGACACAGCAGTCCCCATTGGATTCGGGTGAAATTTGTATTTTTGGCGAATATTTTAGTGAGAGGGACAATGTTTCATGAGGCTGGCTTAAGGCTGAGGCTAGGGTTAGGGTTACGGGGCTAGGGTTAGGGTTACGGTCGTCTTTTGACCGATTGACTCGAAATTGCACACGCATGTCCTCCTCACTGGTGGAATGAGGCTCGCCGGTTTTGGTTGGATTCTGGTGGAATTTGTATTTTTGGTGAATATTTTAAAGAAAAAAATGGCCTTTTTCATGAAAACGTCGGCCGATTTTTTCAATAGCTTCCAGGTCTTTGGACCGATTGACTCGAAATTTCTCCCAGACGTGGTCCTATACTGGCTGAACGAGACACAGCAGTCCGCATTGGATTCGGGTGAAATTTGTATTTTTGGCGAATATTTTAAAGAAAAAATGGCCTTTTTCATGAAAACGTTGGCCGATTTTTTCAATAGCTTCCAGGTCTTTGGACCGATTGACTCGAAATTTCTCTCAGACGTGGTCCTATACTGGCTGAACGAGACACAGCAGTCAGCATTGGATTCGGGTGAAATTTGTATTTTTGGCGAATATTTTAAAGAAAAAATGGCCTTTTTCATGAAAACGTCTGCCGATTTTTTCAATAGCTTCCAGGTCTTTGGACCGATTGACTCGAAATTTCTCCCAGACGTGGTCCTATACTGGCTGAACGAGACACAGCAGTCCCCATTGGATTCGGGTGAAATTTGTATTTTTGGCGAATATTTTAGTGAGAGGGACAATGTTTCATGAGGCTGGCTTAAGGCTGAGGCTAGGGTTAGGGTTACGGGGCTAGGGTTAGGGTTACGGTCGTCTTTTGACCGATTGACTCGAAATTGCACACGCATGTCCTCCTCACTGGTGGAATGAGGCTCGCCGGTTTTGGTTGGATTCTGGTGGAATTTGTATTTTTGGTGAATATTTTAAAGAAAAAAATGGCCTTTTTCATGAAAACGTCGGCCGATTTTTTCAATAGCTTCCAGGTCTTTGGACCGATTGACTCGAAATTTCTCCCAGACGTGGTCCTATACTGGCTGAACGAGACACAGCAGTCCGCATTGGATTCGGGTGAAATTTGTATTTTTGGCGAATATTTTAAAGAAAAAATGGCCTTTTTCATGAAAACGTTGGCCGATTTTTTCAATAGCTTCCAGGTCTTTGGACCGATTGACTCGAAATTTCTCTCAGACGTGGTCCTATACTGGCTGAACGAGACACAGCAGTCCGCATTGGATTCGGGTGAAATTTGTATTTTTGGCGAATATTTTAGTGAGAGGGACAATGTTTCATGAGGCTGGCTTAAGGCTGAGGCTAGGGTTAGGGTTAGGTTTAGGGTTATGGGGCTAGGGTTAGGGTTACGGTCGTCTTTTGACCGATTGACTCGAAATTGCACACGCATGTCCTCCTCACTGGTGGAATGAGGCTCGCCGGTTTTGGTTGGATTCTGGTGGAATTTGTATTTTTGGTGAATATTTTAAAGAAAAAAATGGCCTTTTTCATGAAAACGTCGGCCGATTTTTTCAATAGCTTCCAGGTCTTTGGACCGATTGACTCGAAATTTCTCCCAGACGTGGTCCTATACTGGCTGAACGAGACACAGCAGTCCGCATTGGATTCGGGTGAAATTTGTATTTTTGGCGAATATTTTAAAGAAAAAATGGCCTTTTTCATGAAAACGTCTGCCGATTTTTTCAATAGCTTCCAGGTCTTTGGACCGATTGACTCGAAATTTCTCCCAGACGTGGTCCTATACTGGCTGAACGAGACACAGCAGTCCCCATTGGATTCGGGTGAAATTTGTATTTTTGGCGAATATTTTAGTGAGAGGGACAATGTTTCATGAGGCTGGCTTAAGGCTGAGGCTAGGGTTAGGGTTACGGGGCTAGGGTTAGGGTTACGGTCGTCTTTTGACCGATTGACTCGAAATTGCACACGCATGTCCTCCTCACTGGTGGAATGAGGCTCGCCGGTTTTGGTTGGATTCTGGTGGAATTTGTATTTTTGGTGAATATTTTAAAGAAAAAAATGGCCTTTTTCATGAAAACGTCGGCCGATTTTTTCAATAGCTTCCAGGTCTTTGGACCGATTGACTCGAAATTTCTCCCAGACGTGGTCCTATACTGGCTGAACGAGACACAGCAGTCCGCATTGGATTCGGGTGAAATTTGTATTTTTGGCGAATATTTTAAAGAAAAAATGGCCTTTTTCATGAAAACGTCTGCCGATTTTTTCAATAGCTTCCAGGTCTTTGGACCGATTGACTCGAAATTTCTCCCAGACGTGGTCCTATACTGGCTGAACGAGACACAGCAGTCCCCATTGGATTCGGGTGAAATTTGTATTTTTGGCGAATATTTTAGTGAGAGGGACAATGTTTCATGAGGCTGGCTTAAGGCTGAGGCTAGGGTTAGGGTTACGGGGCTAGGGTTAGGGTTACGGTCGTCTTTTGACCGATTGACTCGAAATTGCACACGCATGTCCTCCTCACTGGTGGAATGAGGCTCGCCGGTTTTGGTTGGATTCTGGTGGAATTTGTATTTTTGGTGAATATTTTAAAGAAAAAAATGGCCTTTTTCATGAAAACGTCGGCCGATTTTTTCAATAGCTTCCAGGTCTTTGGACCGATTGACTCGAAATTTCTCCCAGACGTGGTCCTATACTGGCTGAACGAGACACAGCAGTCCGCATTGGATTCGGGTGAAATTTGTATTTTTGGCGAATATTTTAAAGAAAAAATGGCCTTTTTCATGAAAACGTTGGCCGATTTTTTCAATAGCTTCCAGGTCTTTGGACCGATTGACTCGAAATTTCTCTCAGACGTGGTCCTATACTGGCTGAACGAGACACAGCAGTCAGCATTGGATTCGGGTGAAATTTGTATTTTTGGCGAATATTTTAAAGAAAAAATGGCCTTTTTCATGAAAACGTCTGCCGATTTTTTCAATAGCTTCCAGGTCTTTGGACCGATTGACTCGAAATTTCTCCCAGACGTGGTCCTATACTGGCTGAACGAGACACAGCAGTCCCCATTGGATTCGGGTGAAATTTGTATTTTTGGCGAATATTTTAGTGAGAGGGACAATGTTTCATGAGGCTGGCTTAAGGCTGAGGCTAGGGTTAGGGTTACGGGGCTAGGGTTAGGGTTACGGTCGTCTTTTGACCGATTGACTCGAAATTGCACACGCATGTCCTCCTCACTGGTGGAATGAGGCTCGCCGGTTTTGGTTGGATTCTGGTGGAATTTGTATTTTTGGTGAATATTTTAAAGAAAAAAATGGCCTTTTTCATGAAAACGTCGGCCGATTTTTTCAATAGCTTCCAGGTCTTTGGACCGATTGACTCGAAATTTCTCCCAGACGTGGTCCTATACTGGCTGAACGAGACACAGCAGTCCGCATTGGATTCGGGTGAAATTTGTATTTTTGGCGAATATTTTAAAGAAAAAATGGCCTTTTTCATGAAAACGTTGGCCGATTTTTTCAATAGCTTCCAGGTCTTTGGACCGATTGACTCGAAATTTCTCTCAGACGTGGTCCTATACTGGCTGAACGAGACACAGCAGTCAGCATTGGATTCGGGTGAAATTTGTATTTTTGGCGAATATTTTAAAGAAAAAATGGCCTTTTTCATGAAAACGTCTGCCGATTTTTTCAATAGCTTCCAGGTCTTTGGACCGATTGACTCGAAATTTCTCCCAGACGTGGTCCTATACTGGCTGAACGAGACACAGCAGTCCCCATTGGATTCGGGTGAAATTTGTATTTTTGGCGAATATTTTAGTGAGAGGGACAATGTTTCATGAGGCTGGCTTAAGGCTGAGGCTAGGGTTAGGGTTACGGGGCTAGGGTTAGGGTTACGGTCGTCTTTTGACCGATTGACTCGAAATTGCACACGCATGTCCTCCTCACTGGTGGAATGAGGCTCGCCGGTTTTGGTTGGATTCTGGTGGAATTTGTATTTTTGGTGAATATTTTAAAGAAAAAAATGGCCTTTTTCATGAAAACGTCGGCCGATTTTTTCAATAGCTTCCAGGTCTTTGGACCGATTGACTCGAAATTTCTCCCAGACGTGGTCCTATACTGGCTGAACGAGACACAGCAGTCCGCATTGGATTCGGGTGAAATTTGTATTTTTGGCGAATATTTTAAAGAAAAAATGGCCTTTTTCATGAAAACGTTGGCCGATTTTTTCAATAGCTTCCAGGTCTTTGGACCGATTGACTCGAAATTTCTCTCAGACGTGGTCCTATACTGGCTGAACGAGACACAGCAGTCCGCATTGGATTCGGGTGAAATTTGTATTTTTGGCGAATATTTTAGTGAGAGGGACAATGTTTCATGAGGCTGGCTTAAGGCTGAGGCTAGGGTTAGGGTTAGGTTTAGGGTTATGGGGCTAGGGTTAGGGTTACGGTCGTCTTTTGACCGATTGACTCGAAATTGCACACGCATGTCCTCCTCACTGGTGGAATGAGGCTCGCCGGTTTTGGTTGGATTCTGGTGGAATTTGTATTTTTGGTGAATATTTTAAAGAAAAAAATGGCCTTTTTCATGAAAACGTCGGCCGATTTTTTCAATAGCTTCCAGGTCTTTGGACCGATTGACTCGAAATTTCTCCCAGACGTGGTCCTATACTGGCTGAACGAGACACAGCAGTCCGCATTGGATTCGGGTGAAATTTGTATTTTTGGCGAATATTTTAAAGAAAAAATGGCCTTTTTCATGAAAACGTCGGCCGATTTTTTCAATAGCTTCCAGGTCTTTGGACCGATTGACTCGAAATTTCTCCCAGACGTGGTCCTATACTGGCTGAACGAGACACAGCAGTCCGCATTGGATTCGGGTGAAATTTGTATTTTTGGCGAATATTTTAGTGAGAGGGACAATGTTTCATGAGGCTGGCTTAAGGCTGAGGCTAGGGTTAGGGTTAGGGTTAGGGTTATGGGGCTAGGGTTAGGGTTACGGTCGTCTTTTGACCGATTGACTCGAAATTGCACACGCATGTCCTCCTCACTGGTGGAATGAGGCTCGCCGGTTTTGGTTGGATTCTGGTGGAATTTGTATTTTTGGTGAATATTTTAAAGAAAAAAATGGCCTTTTTCATGAAAACGTCGGCCGATTTTTTCAATAGCTTCCAGGTCTTTGGACCGATTGACTCGAAATTTCTCCCAGACGTGGTCCTATACTGGCTGAACGAGACACAGCAGTCCGCATTGGATTCGGTTGAAATTTGTATTTTTGGCGAATATTTTAAAGAAAAAAATGGCCTTTTTCATGAAAACGTCGGCCAATTTTTTCTATAGCTTCCAGGTCTTTGGACCGATTGACTCGAAATTTCTCCCAGACGTGGTCCTATACTGGCTGAACGAGACACAGCAGTCCCCATTGGATTCGGGTGAAATTTGTATTTTTGGCGAATATTTTAGTGAGAGGGACAATGTTTCATGAGGCTGGCTTAAGGCTGAGGCTAGGGTTAGGGTTAGGATTAGGGTTATGGGGCTAGGGTTAGGGTTACGGTCGTCTTTTGACCGACTGACTCGAAATTGCACACGCATGTCCTCCTCACTGGTGGAATGAGGCTCGCCGGTTTTGGTTGGATTCTGGTGGAATTTGTATTTTTGGTGAATATTTTAAAGAAAAAAATGGCCTTTTTCATGAAAATGTTGGCCGATTTTTTCAATAGCTTCCAGGTCTTTGGACCGATTGACTCGAAATTTCTCCCAGACGTGGTCCTATACTGGCTGAACGAGACACAGCAGTCCGCATTGGATTCGGGTGAAATTTGTATTTTTGGCGAATATTTTAGTGAGAGGGACAATGTTTCATGAGGCTGGCTTAAGGCTGAGGCTAGGGTTAGGGTTAGGGTTAGGGTTACGGGGCTAGGGTTAGGGTTACGGTCGTCTTTTGACCGATTGACTCGAAATTGCACACGCATGTCCTCCTCACTGGTGGAATGAGGCTCGCCGGTTTTGGTTGGATTCTGGTGGAATTTGTTTTTTTGGTGAATATTTTAAAGAAAAAAATGGCCTTTTTCATGAAAACGTCGGCCGATTTTTTCAATAGCTTCCAGGTCTTTCGACCGATTGACTCGAAATTTCTCCCAGACGTGGTCCTATACTGGCTGAACGAGACACAGCAGTCCCCATTGGATTCGGGTGAAATTTGTATTTTTGGCGAATATTTTAGTGAGATGGACAATGTTTCATGAGGCTGGCTTAAGGCTGAGGCTAGGGTTAGGGTTAGGGTTAGGGTTATGGGGCTAGGGTTAGGGTTACGGTCGTCTTTTGACCGATTGACTCGAAATTGCACACGCATGTCCTCCTCACTGGTGGAATGAGGCTCGCCGGTTTTGGTTGGATTCCGGTGGAATTTGTATTTTTGGTGAATATTTTAAAGAAAAAAATGGCCTTTTTCATGAAAACGTCGGCCGATTTTTTCAATAGCTTCCAGGTCTTTGGACCGATTGACTCGAAATTTCTCCCAGACGTGGTCCTATACTGGCTGAACGAGACACAGCAGTCCGCATTGGATTCGGGTGAAATTTGTATTTTTGGCGAATATTTTAAAGAAAAAAATGGCCTTTTTCATGAAAACGTCGGCCAATTTTTTCTATAGCTTCCAGGTCTTTGGACCGATTGACTCGAAATTTCTCCCAGACGTGGTCCTATACTGGCTGAACGAGACACAGCAGTCCGCATTGGATTCGGGTGAAATTTGTATTTTTGGCGAATATTTTAGTGAGAGAGACAATGTTTCATGAGGCTGGCTTAAGGCTGAGGCTAGGGTTAGGGTTACGGGGCTAGGGTTAGGGTTACGGTCGTCTTTTGACCGATTGACTCGAAATTGCACACGCATGTCCTCCTCACTGGTGGAATGAGGCTCGCCGGTTTTGGTTGGATTCTGGTGGAATTTGTATTTTTGGTGAATATTTTAAAGAAAAAAATGGCCTTTTTCATGAAAACGTCGGCCGATTTTTTCAATAGCTTCCAGGTCTTTGGACCGATTGACTCGAAATTTCTCCCAGACGTGGTCCTATACTGGCTGAACGAGACACAGCAGTCCGCATTGGATTCGGGTGAAATTTGTATTTTTGGCGAATATTTTAAAGAAAAAATGGCCTTTTTCATGAAAACGTTGGCCGATTTTTTCAATAGCTTCCAGGTCTTTGGACCGATTGACTCGAAATTTCTCTCAGACGTGGTCCTATACTGGCTGAACGAGACACAGCAGTCAGCATTGGATTCGGGTGAAATTTGTATTTTTGGCGAATATTTTAAAGAAAAAATGGCCTTTTTCATGAAAACGTCTGCCGATTTTTTCAATAGCTTCCAGGTCTTTGGACCGATTGACTCGAAATTTCTCCCAGACGTGGTCCTATACTGGCTGAACGAGACACAGCAGTCCCCATTGGATTCGGGTGAAATTTGTATTTTTGGCGAATATTTTAGTGAGAGGGACAATGTTTCATGAGGCTGGCTTAAGGCTGAGGCTAGGGTTAGGGTTACGGGGCTAGGGTTAGGGTTACGGTCGTCTTTTGACCGATTGACTCGAAATTGCACACGCATGTCCTCCTCACTGGTGGAATGAGGCTCGCCGGTTTTGGTTGGATTCTGGTGGAATTTGTATTTTTGGTGAATATTTTAAAGAAAAAAATGGCCTTTTTCATGAAAACGTCGGCCGATTTTTTCAATAGCTTCCAGGTCTTTGGACCGATTGACTCGAAATTTCTCCCAGACGTGGTCCTATACTGGCTGAACGAGACACAGCAGTCCGCATTGGATTCGGGTGAAATTTGTATTTTTGGCGAATATTTTAAAGAAAAAATGGCCTTTTTCATGAAAACGTCGGCCGATTTTTTCAATAGCTTCCAGGTCTTTGGACCGATTGACTCGAAATTTCTCTCAGACGTGGTCCTATACTGGCTGAACGAGACACAGCAGTCCGCATTGGATTCGGGTGAAATTTGTATTTTTGGCGAATATTTTAGTGAGAGGGACAATGTTTCATGAGGCTGGCTTAAGGCTGAGGCTAGGGTTAGGGTTAGGTTTAGGGTTATGGGGCTAGGGTTAGGGTTACGGTCGTCTTTTGACCGATTGACTCGAAATTGCACACGCATGTCCTCCTCACTGGTGGAATGAGGCTCGCCGGTTTTGGTTGGATTCTGGTGGAATTTGTATTTTTGGTGAATATTTTAAAGAAAAAAATGGCCTTTTTCATGAAAACGTCGGCCGATTTTTTCAATAGCTTCCAGGTCTTTGGACCGATTGACTCGAAATTTCTCCCAGACGTGGTCCTATACTGGCTGAACGAGACACAGCAGTCCGCATTGGATTCGGGTGAAATTTGTATTTTTGGCGAATATTTTAAAGAAAAAATGGCCTTTTTCATGAAAACGTCGGCCGATTTTTTCAATAGCTTCCAGGTCTTTGGACCGATTGACTCGAAATTTCTCCCAGACGTGGTCCTATACTGGCTGAACGAGACACAGCAGTCCCCATTGGATTCGGGTGAAATTTGTATTTTTGGCGAATATTTTAGTGAGAGGGACAATGTTTCATGAGGCTGGCTTAAGGCTGAGGCTAGGGTTAGGGTTAGGGTTAGGGTTATGGGGCTAGGGTTAGGGTTACGGTCGTCTTTTGACCGATTGACTCGAAATTGCACACGCATGTCCTCCTCACTGGTGGAATGAGGCTCGCCGGTTTTGGTTGGATTCTGGTGGAATTTGTATTTTTGGTGAATATTTTAAAGAAAAAAATGGCCTTTTTCATGAAAACGTCGGCCGATTTTTTCAATAGCTTCCAGGTCTTTGGACCGATTGACTCGAAATTTCTCCCAGACGTGGTCCTATACTGGCTGAACGAGACACAGCAGTCCGCATTGGATTCGGTTGAAATTTGTATTTTTGGCGAATATTTTAAAGAAAAAAATGGCCTTTTTCATGAAAACGTCGGCCAATTTTTTCTATAGCTTCCAGGTCTTTGGACCGATTGACTCGAAATTTCTCCCAGACGTGGTCCTATACTGGCTGAACGAGACACAGCAGTCCCCATTGGATTCGGGTGAAATTTGTATTTTTGGCGAATATTTTAGTGAGAGGGACAATGTTTCATGAGGCTGGCTTAAGGCTGAGGCTAGGGTTAGGGTTAGGGTTAGGGTTATGGGGCTAGGGTTAGGGTTACGGTCGTCTTTTGACCGACTGACTCGAAATTGCACACGCATGTCCTCCTCACTGGTGGAATGAGGCTCGCCGGTTTTGGTTGGATTCTGGTGGAATTTGTATTTTTGGTGAATATTTTAAAGAAAAAAATGGCCTTTTTCATGAAAATGTTGGCCGATTTTTTCAATAGCTTCCAGGTCTTTGGACCGATTGACTCGAAATTTCTCCCAGACGTGGTCCTATACTGGCTGAACGAGACACAGCAGTCCGCATTGGATTCGGGTGAAATTTGTATTTTTGGCGAATATTTTAGTGAGAGGGACAATGTTTCATGAGGCTGGCTTAAGGCTGAGGCTAGGGTTAGGGTTAGGGTTAGGGTTACGGGGCTAGGGTTAGGGTTACGGTCGTCTTTTGACCGATTGACTCGAAATTGCACACGCATGTCCTCCTCACTGGTGGAATGAGGCTCGCCGGTTTTGGTTGGATTCTGGTGGAATTTGTTTTTTTGGTGAATATTTTAAAGAAAAAAATGGCCTTTTTCATGAAAACGTCGGCCGATTTTTTCAATAGCTTCCAGGTCTTTGGACCGATTGACTCGAAATTTCTCCCAGACGTGGTCCTATACTGGCTGAACGAGACACAGCAGTCCCCATTGGATTCGGGTGAAATTTGTATTTTTGGCGAATATTTTAGTGAGAGGGACAATGTTTCATGAGGCTGGCTTAAGGCTGAGGCTAGGGTTAGGGTTAGGGTTAGGGTTATGGGGCTAGGGTTAGGGTTACGGTCGTCTTTTGACCGACTGACTCGAAATTGCACACGCATGTCCTCCTCACTGGTGGAATGAGGCTCGCCGGTTTTGGTTGGATTCTGGTGGAATTTGTATTTTTGGTGAATATTTTAAAGAAAAAAATGGCCTTTTTCATGAAAATGTTGGCCGATTTTTTCAATAGCTTCCAGGTCTTTGGACCGATTGACTCGAAATTTCTCCCAGACGTGGTCCTATACTGGCTGAACGAGACACAGCAGTCCGCATTGGATTCGGGTGAAATTTGTATTTTTGGCGAATATTTTAGTGAGAGGAACAATGTTTCATGAGGCTGGCTTAAGGCTGAGGCTAGGGTTAGGGTTAGGTTTAGGGTTATGGGGCTAGGGTTAGGGTTATGGGGCTAGGGTTAGGGTTACGGTCGTCTTTTGACCGATTGACTCGAAATTGCACACGCATGTCCTCCTCACTGGTGGAATGAGGCTCGCCGGTTTTGGTTGGATTCTGGTGGAATTTGTATTTTTGGTGAATATTTTAAAGAAAAAAATGGCCTTTTTCATGAAAACGTCGGCCGATTTTTTCAATAGCTTCCAGGTCTTTGGACCGATTGACTCGAAATTTCTCCCAGACGTGGTCCTATACTGGCTGAACGAGACACAGCAGTCCGCATTGGATTCGGGTGAAATTTGTATTTTTGGCGAATATTTTAGTGAGAGGGACAATGTTTCATGAGGCTGGCTTAAGGCTGAGGCTAGGGTTAGGGTTAGGGTTAGGGTTACGGGGCTAGGGTTAGGGTTACGGTCGTCTTTTGACCGATTGACTCGAAATTGCACACGCATGTCCTCCTCACTGGTGGAATGAGGCTCGCCGGTTTTGGTTGGATTCTGGTGGAATTTGTATTTTTGGTGAATATTTTAAAGAAAAAAATGGCCTTTTTCATGAAAACGTTGGCCGATTTTTTCAATAGCTTCCAGGTCTTTGGACCGATTGACTCGAAATTTCTCCCAGACGTGGTCCTATACTGGCTGAACGAGACACAGCAGTCCGCATTGGATTCGGGTGAAATTTGTATTTTTGGCGAATATTTTAGTGAGAGGGACAATGTTTCATGAGGCTGGCTTAAGGCTGAGGCTAGGGTTAGGGTTAGGGTTAGGGTTATGGTGCTAGGGTTAGGGTTACGGTCGTCTTTTGACCGATTGACTCGAAATTGCACACGCATGTCCTCCTCACTGGTGGAATGAGGCTCGCCGGTTTTGTTTGGATTCTGGTGGAATTTGTATTTTTGGTGAATATTTTAAAGAAAAAAATGGCCTTTTTCATGAAAAGGTCGGCCGATTTTTTCAATAGCTTCCAGGTCTTTGGACCGATTGACTCGAAATTTCTCCCAGACGTGGTCCTATACTGGCTGAACGAGACACAGCAGTCCGCATTGGATTCGGGTGAAATTTGTATTTTTGGCGAATATTTTAGTGAGAGGGACAATGTTTCATGAGGCTGGCTTAAGGCTGAGGCTAGGGTTAGTGTTAGGGTTATGGGGCTAGGGTTAGGGTTATGGGGCTAGGGTTAGGGTTACGGTCGTCTTTTGACCGATTGACTCGAAATTGCACACGCATGTCCTCCTCACTGGTGGAATGAGGCTCGCCGGTTTTGGTTGGATTCTGGTGGAATTTGTATTTTTGGTGAATATTTTAAAGAAAAAAATGGCCTTTTTCATGAAAAGGTCGGCCGATTTTTTCAATAGCTTCCAGGTCTTTGGACCGATTGACTCGAAATTTCTCCCAGACGTG